>NW_020450252.1:273663-546172 GCF_003343035.1 Apteryx rowi | reverse complement strand
GGGATGTCACTTGCTCATGGTAGGGCCTCGGCTGGGCAGAGCACCTGTTTGCTGCAAACAAGAGCCCGCCACAGCCACAAGCGGCTTTGCCCTTGCAAATCACAGCAGCAGCTTTTCACCTTGCCCAGGAGTATTTTTTTTTTTCCTCCTCTTCCCATCACAGGCAGCAGAGGAGGAGGAAACTGCTGCCCTTCTGTGCCCCAAAGGGGTCTTTTTCCTCCAGAAAGGAGTGAGCACAACAGCCAAATTGCTGTTCTTTATGTCTCGCATGATGTTTACTGTCCCACAGAGCATCGTGCTAAAGCTGTCCCTCTCCGGCTGGTGGGCAGGACGGTGCAGGCTCTGCTTTACCAGTGGAATTGGCCAACCACCTGCATGGAGCAGAAAATCGACAGGGTGAGAACAACCCAGGGCCGTRAGACAAGGTGAATGGGAGACACAAACTTACAGACTAAGGATTTTGAGCCCACCCAGGGTATTTTTCTAAGCCTACTCAACCTAATCTCCAATTTGTGAGCAACAGAAATGCTAATGAGCTCATCTTTATGCCCAGGAGCAGAAGACACTATGTGATTCTCCAAGAGAAAAGGACAAAGTCAGCCTAGCACAGAGCTCTAACCATCCTTTCCTTCCCTCCAACCACAGGCCACTCTCTGACATCCAAGAAAAGCCTTATGGACTGTCACACAGCCCGCTACAGCAACAGTCCTCATGACAGTTGTCATTGAACGTGTCACGCCACCTTCTTCAACCTGGCACTGAAACCATCCAACCTGGCCCAGCAGTAACAGGGCTCTGCCCCCAGCACGGGACAGARGGGCAAGGGACATGGTGCCAGCAGAGTGACTCAGGATGAGCTCTGCATGGACCCGGGCTGGCTCCCTGCCACGCACCGACCAGGAACATCACTGCCTTCCCTCTTCCCAGTGCCAGGCTCATACGTTTGTCTCCAGGCATGAGTACAGACCAGCCAGGAACGGCGAGGGCTATCCTGTTAGCATCACTCTGTCAGCTCCCCTCCAAACACTTCCCCTCCCCAGCAGCTACCGGAAGGAATGGCAAGTTCAAAGGGCTAGAGGGGATGATTTGTTTGGATTTGAYGCTGTATGAAATCCTAGTTAACCATTTTGCAGGAGAAAAGCACGCAGTCTGCGCCCTGCCACCTAAGAAGCCAAACGAAGGCAGCAAGCGCTGCATATTTCTGTTATTACTTGTTCCACCTGAGTGAAACTCCACAATCGGGCAATAGCAGGAGGCACTTGCTCTGAGCAAACATACAGTTGTGAACATGCCAGAAGCATAATCCCCTTGCAGGGAATTACCCAAGCTGCAGGGGGAAAAAAAATCCAAAGCTCCCGGTGATGAGAAAGGAGACAGAGCAGGGAAATAAAGATTGAGGACTCCGAGCTTTACATCAAATCAGTTCACTCAACTAGGCAGAACAATTCAAAGCCAGCTCCAGTAACAGACTGCTTCATGGTAATTGTTTCACCAAAAGGCAAGAGCAGCGGTTTCTTAAAACAACTATAAAAGGTTTTCAGATGTTTGATAATGAAATCTCTTTCCTGCAGGAGCCTTTTCCTACCACTATACACACTGAACAGTAGCTCAGGCAGCGTGTTATCACTAGCTGGCTCAGGAGTGCTGTCTTATGGGCACTCGTATTTTTAAGGAAGTATAAAAAGAAAAATAAAGCATTTGTTTAGTACAAAATTGCCCAGCAGGGACCTGCTCCTACAACCCTTCTGCCTACAAACAGCCTTTATTCACTTAGGTAAGTCTGTTGACTGCTTGTCTTTGAACCACTTTGCATGTGGAAGGGTTTCAAGGACTGGAAGCCAGAACTGCACGTGATTCTTCCAGCGTGAGATAGAGTATAGGTTTCAGCCAGTGCCAGCCAGAAGTCAAGAAAAACCCAGAAGCTATATCTAGAAGGTGCTGTGTGCTGAATATTAATCCAGGACTGCAACCCAGCCACCCCATTAGGATTCAATAGGAAATGACACCCACTTCCAAATCCTTAGTATACAGCCCGTAAGCTAATTTCTAGTGGTAAACCTACATCATGCCACCTAAGAGGCACAGAAACGCTATGTGCGCACTGGAAGGAGTTGATGGACGGTCAGATCACCGTGTTAGCGGAGACAGTGCTGGCTAAGACAAGCTGGACTCCACAAGGATATGAGCAGGCCCATGTTATCCTACGCGTGAAATACACTGCCTGTGAGTCCGAAAGAAGAAAGTAAAGCAGTGAAATGCTCTGCTAGTAGGCCATGCAGGCCATATCCAAGAAGCCTGACACACAGCAGAAACTGGGACAGATGGTAAAACAAGGAGGACTGAGAAGCCAGAACAACCCAACAAACAGTAGTTCAGGAGACCTGAACTAGTCTTTGGGGCTCTTGTGTCTCTGARAGTCAGCTTGAGTCTAGGGTGTTATGGGATGCTAAAACCACTTCAACACTTTTCCAWCGGGTTTTTGTATCGAGCTGCTCCCAATGACCAAGGTTTAGGTCCTGGGGCAGTTTTGCCTGTCCCTTGCCATTATGGGCAATRGCTAGTTGAGAGGGAGGAAACCCTGCTCACTTACTGAGTTCTGGCTGGTCCATCCTGGAGCCATCCAGCAATGGTCCCTGGCTCTGGTGTGGCTGCTGCCACGGTAAACCATGCTGCGGAAGGACAAGGAAAAGTCTGGATTCCTCCGCTGGCACAGGGAGTGCCACTGTGGGGGTTAAGGCCTCCCCCCGAAAAGGAGAGAAGCAGATCCCCAGAGATCAGAGCAGGCTGCTGCGAGCACATAAGTGACAGCTAAAATCTTGGACTGCAGTATTGCTTCCCACCATGGTATTTAACCACTAAGGGGCATAATGAATGGGCCTATCCGTAAACCACAGGGACAATTTCTGTGGAGAATTAGCACAGTGTTATAGCAGAAATGGCAATTCTTCAAGCACAGAAAGCATCTAAAGACCTAAATGTTGCAAGCAATTGCTAAGCAGCACATTTAAATGGAATAATACTCCCACTAAGTAGATAAGAGGATAAACTTCAGAAAATRGGATAATGCATGATGAAGATTTAAGGCCAATATTTTGGTTTGGTATTTCATTCCATTTCCACGCATTATCTGCACTTAAAGATGTTAGTTCTCTTTGTAAAGTAGATCCCAGGTTCTTTCACAGCACACGAAGGTGTAAGAGTAACCTAAAGYCACACATGGTTAGCCGAGAAAGAGGTGTTAGTGGCAATGATTACACTTTTGTGAGTTGATCAGTCCTGCAGCACAGAGAGAACTGGGGATACGAAACCTATTCCATTAATGAGACCTGCCAGGGAAAGGAGAAACAAAGATATTTGTGGCCTAGAGAKCTCCTGCTTGAAGAACCAAGCCAAATCTAAGACATCTAAAGGGTAAGAGTCCACATTTTTCTCCAAAATGCGACACCACAGCTGCTCCGTCAGCTTCACAAGATGACTTTCTATTAAAACAAAATTAAAAAAAACCCTGTATTTTTTACAGCACTTGTTGCAAACACAGCAYGACCTCTGTTTTAACATGGCCATTTCTGGAACACTGCTGTAACCCACAGTACAGTTTCAGGGACTGTTTCACTTACACTTCACTTGGGGGTTTTGAATTCCAAGAAACCCCAAATTCAAAGGCAAAACACAAGGCTCCCATGCTTCTGTGGAGTGAAACAATGAAGAGCCCTATGAAAAAGGGGAGAACTATGTAATAACGGACACACCTGCAATTATTAGTCATAYACTACAGGGGGCACTTTATGTTTCCTAACTTCTGCTGCCTACCTTCAGCTTCCCATAATAGATCCTCTCTTAGAATGGGATTAATCCCAAACACATTGCTGTCCTTCTCYACCCATTACAGTTTAGATTAGGTCAGCTCAGGGCAAATGCCTCACTTTTAGACAAGTGGCTACAACTATGGAAGGTGAATCCTGTCGATGATGTGTGGGGTGCAGAGCGTTGTATGCATCAACACATTTTGGGCCTGAGCTATGCTGAAATTCCTGGTGGTTGCACACATTGCTCCATGTCYAAAATTAACAAAGAGTGAGGAAAGATGAACTTCTCCAACTCACATATGGGTACAGGCCTCAAAGTCTCTTAATATACTGCTCCRGTACACTTGTGAGAGTAGGAAATGGCTCATGTCCCCCATCCACAGAAGGGGAAATAAAGGATTAAAAACTGCTGCCTTGTGAAGATTTTGGAGCTCACCATGGACACGACTCCTGCTTCAGTTCATAATTTATCTTAACTTCCCATGAAACTGCTGCTCTTATAGCACTATAAAGCCAGTGCAGCTGACTGCACATATCAAGTTAAGCACTAGGAAAATTCAAGCTATGTCCTGCTCCAGGGCTAGCATAGGATGGATCATTTTTCAGCCCCAYATAAACCCAAAAGGTAAGTGTTCAGGCTAAAAGGGGTATCAAAGGGCAGGCCTGATCTCCCAGTTTTGCACTGGGATTCTCCCAGTAAGAAGCAGGAATTCAGTAGAGGATCTTCATTCCACATAAGCTCACAGACATTTCCAAGGAAATGGCATTCAGCACCAAAAGCAGTGAGGCAGGGGTAGGAAAAGGGAACCAGGAAAACATCTGTCGCTATATGGGAAATTGTTCAAGGGCCAGGCTCCGAGAGGGAATGTGATTTCCTGCTCCTTTCTTTCAAAGGAAACGCAYGTGCACATGAGATTTGTGAATGACTTCGTCACTAATCCAGTCTTCTGTGGCTGCTGGAAGGTTTTGCAACTTAAGAGTTAACAAGAATTTTTTTTTTTTAATTGTCAAATATCTGTATGTGCGTCAATTCAACTGAAAGGCCAACATGGGTCTTCCCAATGCAAGGTACCTTCTGGAAGTGGTAAAACTTTTCCTTTTTTATGCTTCCCTACTCAGAATCCAGCTGGATTCTTTTTTCCCCTCCATATTTCCTGGTTCTTGTAATTCAAAGTAAATGGAGAACACTCCAGAGGCACTAGCTATATTTTATCTCAAATGACTAATAATAGCCAAGGTCAAAATTAAACAGCTGACCCAGATCCAACCTCTCTTGTATCTCTCTGCCTCATTGACTCTCCATTTCTTTCTACATCTCATCTGAAAATATATCTTTTCTCCCTTGGCCACAGCTGTTAATTTCTATGTGTGTGAGCGTGTGTGCTATTATTTATTATTTAGCACTGCAAATCACCTTATGATGCAGCTTTCATGAAAGGCACTACATAAAAGGAAGCCACTTTCAAATATTTTAGAAACTTGGCATTCTGCTACCAATATTCTAATTCTGTATATTTGAAAATCAAGTCAGGCTCCAACAGGTTACTCAACAAATTAATAAATGTCGCAGCTTTTGTATTCCGCAGGGTTTTTAGCCCTTGGGATTTGCACTTTCATGTTTTTCTCTGGTAAAGCCTGTTGTGGTTGTTTGTTTAAGAGAGGAGACCTGATATGCTCCTGTGATCCCATGACTCCAACAGTTGGGGCTTTAAAAGCAAACAAACACTTCGAGATGGAAAAAAAGTCACAGGAATCTGGCATGTTGCAGCTCCCTCCACTGAAATGGCCTTCTACATGACCCCCCCCCCCATCCCAAACCATATTGATTTGGCAGCCCGGGGACACACCATGTGACGTTTTCCTTCTTACTAAGGTCCCTGGGATCCTGGCAGACTTGGGGCCTTCCAGGAATTTCAAGATCCTTGACATGACAGGAGACTTCTCCAGACCTGGAGACACCAGCACCCAGAGCAGCCCACGGGGGAAGCAGGACGGACCAACATGGACAATGCCTCTGGGACAACCAGTGCCTCCAGCTCCAGCTGTGCTTTGGCACGGGTTACCCAGCAGCAGGATAACTACGAAGCTCTAGATTCGAACCTCTGATACGCCAGCCTCAATTTTTCCCCCCAGATTATCCTCCCGGGGTTTCCAAGCTCTCTAGCTCCCAAGCCTCTGACTTGGGGCGTTAAATCTCCACCGAGACCTCTCCAAGTTCCACTCTGCTATCTGAAATGCAGCACCCCAGTTCAGCAGCCGTAACACACCCTTAGCATTGACCTCAGCTTAATACAATTTTAGGGAAACACACTGCTAACTTTCTCTTTAATGGCATGAGCTGCTGAAAACGAAGAGGAAGAGAAGCCACTACTACTCAACTGAATTTCTCTGAAAACCATCAAGCTATGCTCTGCTGAACGCTACAACATTCCAGTACAGAACGTGGGTATTTTTCTACAAAGGACATGCGAGATACTGTTTTCAATTAATGTGAGCTCACTGGCCTCTTTCTGACCTAAAATTTCCCTTAAACTAAAGTACAAGAACCTATTTGTTTAACCTGCACATTTAAGCCTTCTCAAAAGAGACAAAACCACAGTCTCTTTTCAACTCATACTTTCATCTTGTAAACAAAAAAAAAGGGGGGGGGAAGGGAAATATTCTTCAGAGTATTAACAAAAAAGGAAAAGTGCATACTAGGTGGAAAGCATCTCTAGCAACCTCAGCRTGCCAGCTTTGCAAAACGCCCCGCCTCTTTTTTTCCTAGGAAATAGCTCGTAGGCACCCAACCGGCAACTAGACCAGCCCACAGCCTCCTTCCAAATTGGACTGCTGAGTTAACCTCGAAAAGTGGAGGAATTAGATGCAGTGAATACACATTTCTCAACAAAGGAAAAGTCATTTCAGGCACAAATTGGCAGAAAAGCCACGCAAATGGTTGCAGCACATATCTGCCCATTACGTTTGAGAATCCAAATAGTATTAGAGCATCAGTGGTAACTGTGTTAGCACAGTAGATAATGTAAGGAATAATGTCTCCTCAGCTGTACATAATGAAGTTGCAGTTCCACAGAGAGACTCAAGGGCCACCATAAACCACAAGTGTTAAACTAGAGCCTTCAGCTCCTAGAATTATTGTCTTAATTTATGTGCATTAAAGTGCAGGAGGCAACATACACTATACTTAGATTTTAAAAAGATTTTTCCCAGTTTGCCTCTTGTCCTCTCGTCTAACCTTTCAGTAAATTTCCCCTTCTCCATTGGTTGTTGTTTTCATGCAACCCTGAAAGTCTAATTTAATTCACCAGCTTGATAGCTTGGTTTCTCTATTGGTCCAGGCATTTAGAAATTAGCAAGGAATGAGAAAATTAAATTTGAAAAGTTTAACCTTGAGGGTTTTTATCTCTCCACCTATCACAGCGGTAATGGAGCAGAAGGCAGAATGATTTTAATGCTATTTTAACATCTATATATTTATGTTCATGCATGTATATATATATTTGTAGCTGGGCTTCTCAGAGGTACACAGGACCACTGTTCACATGAACTACGAAATAAAGCTGATTAATAGAACTCTTTCCTCCGATAGTAAATTCAGCCTAAACGACGATCACTAACTTTGATTTTATTCATCCTTTCAGTATCAACAGCCTGAGAGGCTGTTTTGAACAGAGGAAAACTGATAGAGATATCCTTACAAACTCGGTAGGGTTTACTTTACATTTCAAAAGCCAGAGGGCTGGTGTCGATGTGGGCCAGTGGGTTAAATATTTATAACGTATATAAAGATATATGCTATTTTTAAAATAGTAAGCTCAGCTCAGGACATGGCTTGGGGGGAAATTTAAACAAGGTCATCAAATCGAGGGCTATGTTTCATAATAAAGCCATAGGCAGAGGGAGAGCACAACAGGTATAACTCTGAATGTGCTTGCTATTAAGGATAAAGAATAAACTCTGTTTGCATACCAATGGCTGCATGAGGCATGTAATGAATATGCCACCTGGGCCTGTGTTACAGGTCATTTCTAATCGGGTAGCAATGCTGATGAGCAAAATTCTTCATCACACTGACCAGGGACCGGGAAAGCGACAGACTCTCACACAGCCTCCGCAGCTCACAGCGCAAATGAAATTTTGTCAGCGATGCTTTGGGTAGAGAAAGGAGTGAATGAAGATGCGCATCCGTCTCTTCTGGGAGAAGGATCTGCTGCGTATGGAAAAAACCCGAGACCTTCTTGCTTGTGCTGAAGGAACCTGGAGGCCCAAAGAAGCTGAGCTCCGTGCACCCTGTAACACCAAAGGGTCTCCGAACCGGCCAGAGCAACGGCAGAAGGGAAAGAAGCACCAAGGCCTTCAACACCTCCCTCAGCACCCAATGACAGCCCTAACCACAAGCGTGCTAAGTGCAAGCCCACCCCCAAGTATCTTGAGCTTGGGACCTTTAGCTAATAATCACATATCCTCTGACAAAGGTCTGGCTGCTTTTGGCCACCCGTATGTTTTGGAGAGCTGCACGCAGCGCCAGGAAGGTGCGTACGTCCTATTGCCCAAGTGCCCTTCACCCCACGAGCCGCTGCAGTCCAGGTCTCTCCTCGTTTGACGGCAAGCCTCCATTCAAGGCTGGCTTGGTGAAGGAAGATGCCGTGTTTATGGGTATTTGGTCGTGTTCAGGGTGAATTGCTCTCCGAGGCTCTCGGATGCCTTCTAGCTCTCTGCTCATACAGAGACCAGCACAACAGAAAGCTGCCGGGCCGTTGTCGGTGTCCTGCCGCATTACCGTAATACAAACGATAATCTAAAATCTCCCTTGTACAGCCCGATGTTTTGTTTGCTTTTCTGACTGCTTCTGTTCATTTAACAGATGTTTTCATTGAGCGGTTCACAATAACCGCTAGGTCTTTTCCCTGAGTGGTTACAGTTAATTTAAAATGCAGCAGTGTGTATGAGTAGGTCATATTATGCCTTCCAATGCACATTAACTTGCATTTGTCAACATTTAATTTCATCTGCCATTGGCTTGCCCGTTCACCTGCTTGGATAGAGCTATTCGCAGCTCTTTAGAGCCTGCGCTAGCTTTCACGAAATAACTGTGGGCAATTGACATTTTTCCCCTCTCTTCTTCCCATCCAATTCTGGACTATATTTTAAAAAAGCCTAGTCCAGGGTAGGTCTTCCAGATACCCTCCTCTTGACCTATTGCCACACTGAAAATTGATCTTTTGTTTTTGCTCTCTGCTGTTTAACTCACAGATGCTTCCCAACCAGACAGTAATTCATTTATTTAAGGATGTCCTCTTGGTTTGCTACTTTCCTCCCTGCCAGTATCTTATCTTTATTATCCACGGGGAGAAATCTGAGAAGGTATCTCCTACTCCCTTTCAGTTAAACAAAACAAAACAAAAAAAACAAAGAAACAATTAGCAGTGGACTCTGCCTTTGGTATATTCCCACCTAAGCTGTCTTACCAGTTTCTGCATCTAGTCCCTTATGCAATTATTTGGTAGCTATTTTCTCATTCTGGAGGGCTTCAAACCCAGCATCTGCTGCCGCTCCAGCAATCTCTGCAGCCACTGTGTGCTGGCTGTTTTCCCCTGCAGTAACTTCGGGTTTTGAGTAGAGGCAAAAGCTCACCCTACATAACGCTTCCCTTGCCTCCCATGCCCTGAGGTCTCCAGATAATCGATGAAGGAAACCGGTGTTTCTGGCCCTGCAATCCAGCTGGAGAAAGTGAGGCAAAAGGAGCGAAAAGGCTTTCTCAAAGCCCCCTGGCTTCCCCGAGATCTATTCAAGTACTTTGTCTGCAACGGAGTAAGTTACTGCATTTAAATATATGCCTAGATTTAGGAAGGAAAAAGCAGTCCCTGTGCTTTTATCCCTTAACCTGCTGCACTGACCAATTTGCTAGGAAATTGCAGATAGCTCTATGGCTCCAGTTAAAGAGAAGCAACCAGCTGGCTTAGTCACCGCTTTCCTCTCCAAATGCCGGTGATTCCAGCACTGTCACCTCTTAATAAAGTACACAGCACAGCAGCCAGAGATGAAGATAACAGCGGAAAATTCACACGCAATCTGCCCCCCAGGGAAAGAAGGGGAGACAAAGTGYGGTGAGAAGTGAGCGTCAGTCAGCTCTCAGAGCCCCAAAGACRGTCAGGCACAGAGTGATGGTACAACTCCAGACTGAGAAAAACAGAGGGGACGCTTTCTTGCCTGGTCTCAGCCATCTTCCACTCCACCATCTCTCCTGTACACTATATTATTCAAAGGCACGAACCTTTGAGGATTTACTGTACCTTTCTACTTGAATTACATTTCCATATTTAAATTCTAGGAGAAAAAAAGAAAAAGAAAAACCCAAATCCAGTCCTTCATATAATCCACCAGGGAAACTTGACATAATGACTTTGACCCCTTGGCACCTCCTGAGCACATCTATGAAATATGAGCAGCCGTCTTCTCCTTTTATTACTCCTTAACAAACAAATGCCGCTATGTAAGGCAAGAAGCAACACTATCTACCACAAACTGCATGCGATGTCAAAAAGTATTTATAGTGGACTAGGGACTCGCATTTCCTTTGTCCAGAAGAAAATGCTACTCCATCTCAACTCCTTCCAAAACCCAAAGCAGTCAGTAAAATGATTTACATGGAAATAGTTAAGAAACTTAATATTTGACTGTAGTAAAACTGTCTTACTGAATCGACAGGCAGACATTTCCCCACTGACTTCTGCAGTGCTGTCAAAAAGCAGCCAGCACTGTTTTGACCAGTTTGCTCCATCTCTGAAGAACCTTATGAATCTGAATGCTGCTGCTGCTCCTTGTCAAAAGGATGAGCATCAATATATAAATTCACATTTGCGTCTGGATAGTCAAGACCACTTCCATTCCTCAGCACCACTCCCCTCCTCTTCCTTTTCCTTTTCCAGTAGCCAAAAGAATTGGGGAGGGGCATAGTGAAGATTTATTGTTGATAATAACCATTATTGCAACAAAAAGGACCTGGAGATTAGGACTTACATATATTTAATGAAGTGCTGCCACATGTCCAAACAGCTTGCATTCTGATATGCAGCAAACAAGAGTGAAGGCACATGCCTAGGAGGATGGGAGGAGGAAGAGAAGAGAAAGTTGCCCCCCACCTTTTTGTTCTAGCCACTAAAGATAAGGCAGCATTTCACACTTAAAGATACCACCTAAGCAGCAGTTGGTGGAACACATCCTAAACAGAAGTTCAGGAAGATACCTCAATGGGAATCTCAGCACCCTCAAGTTTCCTAACTTTTAGAGATTTAAGAGGAACCTGACCTTTTTCTGGGCCATGCCCCTGCCACCATCCTTTGTACTTAACTCCAGCCAGCAGGTTTATTGCTGTGGCTAGTAAGTGTCTGGTGATACACTGCCTAGYCCCTTGCATTATCACCGCTGAAGTCTGAGGTTCCTTCCAATTAGACACAAAACGGAGCAGTCCATGCTGTCAGCAAGGCCTCTGCACAGAAATGCCCCACAGCTTTCATCAGACCTTTCTGTTCTTGCACGAGCCTTGTAAAATGACATCAGATCCAAGCTGCGCTTTTACATCTAAATTTTGCTGATGGCGCTGACTACAGAAGAGACGAGGCAAAGGAGGAGTGGTGCAATGGAGTCTGCGAGGCTTTGGCTGTCTCCCTGAAGAATCACAGCCTTATCCACTTTCTGGATGTCCCCAAGAGATTCTGAACGCTTGTTCGTACATTTAGGCCAAGATACCACCGCATGCATGTGAGAGGCTGCCTTGCCCCAAGAGGTAGGTATGTTAGACAGCCCTGTGTTTACCTACAGATGCACAAAAGGAAACTTGCATTTGAGTTAGGCTGTAACTGGGAAAAGATAACTTGCCAAACCGGAATGTTTCATAAGGACAGCTCAGGCAAAAGCAGCTGGTCACTGGGCTGCAATCCCAACAGCAAGCCACTATTTTTATGGCCTGTAACATTTCAGGGACAGACTGCACAGGCAATGAAGAGAGTCCTATCGCATCTCTTCAGAAAAAGGCATGCTTTTTTTTTTTTTTTTTAATTCAGCAATTTCAGGCTCCCCTCTTCCTGGCACGACAGAAACCCTCCTTATGGATCAGCTCTCTACTGAAACACAGCAACAAAGAAAAAACACCTGAACTCTGCTTAAATGGCTGCAAACCAGCACATGCTAAGCACAAGTAACTGCTGCCCTCATTAGGAAGGACAAAGTGTTATCAGCATTCAAGGGAGGAAAAAGGAAAAAAAAAAAAAAAAAGCAGCTTTGTGAAATCATGATTGTGTTTCCAGGGTCAGATGCAGGCTCATTTCAATGCTAACCAGATTATTTAGCTAGCTAATGGCTATCTCTGAAGGGATAGTTGAAATTAGTTGATAGTGATTTAATTTGTGTTGCAGATTGCTAATTAAGCTTGTGAAGAGGACAAAAAAATTAATCCATTTAGTTAAGGAGATACAATGATAGATGTGGCATATCTGAGTCATTCACAGCCAGGAACAAATTAAAAGATTCTGCTCTATCTTGACTTTCAGCATGGGGGTTTATGAGGCTCACACGTGGCCTTGACCACCCCAGATAGTGCCAGTTTCTCTAGATCCCAGAATATGGGGTCTTCTAACAAGCATCTTCTGCCGTCCTGCTACCCACTGTCACTACACTGTTTCATGGTGGTGGGCTGTAAAGCATGAAGACAAAAGCAATGTCACCAAAGGCAGCTTTCTCCTCCGATGAGGTCCACGTGCAAGAGCGCACACAGACAGCAACACTGTGCAGAACAGATCAATGTGGGGCTTTGTCTGTAAACATCAACATCGAGGCTTCACCCAAGAGGGAGAATCTGTACAGGGAAGGAAAGGTAATTAATAGGTATCTAGGCATCTCCCCTGAGAATGCTGCCAGGGAGTGTAAGGCAAGAAGCGTCCACTGCAATAATCCTATCTAATCCTCCTCTCCATCTCCTCCACACTACACAGGCCAGAGAAGGCTATCCAGGGACTCCTGCATGATTTCCGATCTTGATTTTCAAAGACCAAGTGATGGAAAAGCCAAGCTCACACCTCAGTGAGTTGCTCCAACATTTAATTAACCTGTTAACCCCTAAATCACTTCAGGCAGTGGAAATCGTTTTAGAAAATGCCCAGACATCTTCAAAGAGATTTAAAAACCCTAAAATTACTTTGGAAAGTGCAATTCAACATACCCATAAAATATCACTTTGAGTGTTTTCCAAAACTATTTACAAAATATTTAAGGAAACATTAAATCAGAAAATCATCTTTTTTTTTTTTTTAATCTAAGCTTTTCATTGAGAAAGCTCTGTTCCTTTCAGTGTATCCCAGCTTTCAAGGGAAGCTGCTTAGCTCCTGACTGGATTTCTGCCACAGTTTGTTTGGAGAAGCCACCATGAAATTATAAGATGTTCAGGGCTGGGATAGTTGCAGAGTGGGGAGGGGCTGTTTAATGGCAACCCACTTGCTGGTGATGTACAGCTCAGCTCGTCTGGTCAGAGGTAGCATTTGCCCCTCCTCTCCTTCACCCCTCAGTTTTCTTCTTTTGTCCACTTTGATTTGAGATGACATACTTTCAAAGGCAAACACAATCCAACCAGCCTCCTGCCCCCAGGGAGATGAAAGACGACCCCCTACAGTCTGGCAGATCTTACTCATTGCATGTGAAATAGGATTTGGGTTTCATTCCATGGCAACCTTCTTTTCTCCTTTGGAAACAACGTGGGAAGAAGCAGGGCTACACCTGCTGGAATCCAGCTGCTGGATTTGAGCCAGGGTGAAAACGCGCCTTGCTTTGCTTTGCACATTGTACCACTGGACTACAGTTTGCATGCAGCTAACAGCAGTGAATCACAAACAGATCAGTACACTGGGGAGACATGGAGGGAAACTCCATTCCCAACCAATCCTGAGGCAAAAGGCTGGAATATCACTGGATGTTCATGGTTTCAAGGAGACCAGCTGAGCTGCTCCTCTGTCCACACACCCCTAACAGTAAGCTCTTTTTTCTCCAGCAGCTGCAGATTTTTGGGCAGCAGAAACCACCATTCCCTACTATCACCCAGCTTGGGACAAAGAGGAGGAAGTCTCTCTCCTTCTTTTTGGAAGCCAAGCACCAGGTTTACACGCGTAAGCTCCTTGGGCACTTCTGTCTGCACGCCACTGATCGTATGAGCCCAGCAAACCCCAACAAACAAGCAAAACCCCAAACCAGGGTCCGTTGTTACCAGGGAAAACTGGACAGCTCAAAAATGCCTGTAGCCTTGGCTACTACCCTGGTGGAAGTATGATTTATTATTCATTATGCTAAGTAGACTCCGATTCCAGAAGAGCCATGGCAAATTTCATTTAGGCTGCAGTGGCTGACTCTCATAACTTTGGGTTTGACCAGTGTAATTATGAGAATGAAGAAGGGGATTTGGCAAGGTAAATCTCTAAGCTCCTATGTCAGTAAAGAATAATTAAATTACATCCTACTCCCCAAAATGAAAGTGAAGCAGAATGCTTTACTGTAACAACTGCTAATAGGCCTAAAAGTGTGGCGCTCTGTCTACCTCTGGCAGCATTTTGTGAGCACAACACATCTGGCCCTGCAGCTGCCATTCTTCATGGCTTCTCCCTTCCAAATAAGACCATCTCTTGTTTTTAGCTCTGCAGCTGCAGATGTCTGTTTCCAATACACAAATCATCCCGAGATATTAATACAGTATTGAAAGCACCATAGAATCACTTGCAAAGCCCAATCAATACGTACTACTCCAAGATCTAAGACGGCTAAAAACTTTCCCTTCCTTGGTTTTTGAAGTCAGGACCTACTTGTTTTTGTAGGGCTGAGACCAACAAAATGTGAACATTGATTAATGTGAGGTACAACCAATAACTTGGGATATTTGGATGAAGATGAGCTCTTCAAATATCATCATCTTTGCCAAAGGAAGAAATCATTTCTGGTTTGGGGAACAGTGTCTATCCTTYCCCAGGATGTGGACACACGCAGGACTATCAGAAGGTAGAAAGAGGCACCCAGCAAACACAGGTTCAAGGTGGCTGACGCCACCGGCCATTATGTCCTACACACCAGGGCGATTTGCAGGAGGAGTAGTTCCCAGGGCTATCGCACAGAGAAATTGCTCACTTGTACATATCCTACCTAGACCCATGTACTTCTATCCCCAGCCGTTAATACCACTGAAGTTGGAACAGCTCCACTAAAGCCCTTCACGTTGTGATGGTTCAGCCCTCTAAGAGAAAAGGACTTTGTGTTTCCACATCTACTAAAAAAATTAACCAGGAAAGTGCAAGCACGTTTGAAGCTGTTCCAAGTCCAACAATACGTCAGACTATTTCAGAGTGAGGATGAGACAGTATCACTCCAGGCAGAGTTACTGTAGGCAATAAGGCAGTTCTGAAGGAGTTAAAGCCCAGCACTTGCCTGTGGGAATCCTTAACCACAGTAAGGCCTGAGAGATACAAGGGGATTGTCTGGATAAAAGTTGATTAGTCCACATTACAGGGATTAGCATTTCCTTTGAACTTTTAACAACTTTGTTATGTCTTTTACTTGCCTTTTTATGTAAAAAAATAAATAAAAAGACGAGGGTTTTATTTATTTATTTTTTTTTTTAAAGGGAATTATTAATTCTCCCTATTACCAACAGATAAAGCCCTGGCCACACTTGAAAGAAGGGGGAGTCAATAACATATGGGTGTTGGAAACACCACAAATCCTATTGGATGTGCTCCGATTGGCTTTAGATGTTTGTCTTTGTAGCAAGAGCATGGCTGGATTCCACCATGGCTCAGAGGCACACGCTGCGGAAACAATAAACTGCACTGCAGCATGGAAGAGGGCTCAGCTCAAAGGGTCTCATTTGGGCAAGAAGAGAGGGGGCAATCCTGTTTTGATGGTTCAAGGAAAGCCGAAGAAACAACAGTTAGAAGAAATGATGCAAGCAAGGGCTGGGCAGAGCTGCTCCCCGTGGAGGCTGTCTAGACTAGAGCAAGAAGGAGGTCGGATTTAGGTCAGGGCTAACCAGCGCAAGGAGGAATGAGATTCAGACACGGGGACTCTATGCTCTTGGGGGAGAACTAGGGGTATCTAAGCAGGTAAACTTGAGCTTGGCAAGATGCCAGCAGAAATGAGGGTGGTGTGAACATTAGCCTTGGCCCATAATGGCCAAGAAAGCTATTTCAGATGTAGCTCTGGTGGGACAGAATCCCAGGCTCCTTCCTTACTTGCCCACTCATTCCAGCTTGGGAGTTACCAAACCTTGCTGGCTGTTAACCTGGGAGATGGGGACAGCTCATAGGGAGCAAGAGCCAGGGAGCAGCTCAAGGCATAGCAGCCTGGGGCAAGACTTTCTCTCCTGATCCCTGAGTTGAGGGACYGAGAGAACACTGCTTTGAGCTGTCAAGCCTACTACTAACAGGCTCACTCTCATGTTGAAATGGCTACTCCCCCCAGGGATGGCACTCAGAATAGATAGCGGGTGTAATTTTTCTGAGTATGTTTATGTCTGAGAGAGGTGCTTGGCTCCAGGCAGACACTGTTTTCCCATCCACTTTCACCTAAAATGGAAGAGCAGTCACCCCGAGTCCAGCTGTTGTGTCCAAGAATCACTGAACATGCAAATGCCTTGAGAAGAATTACAAGAACAGATGAGAATCACTGGAAGAGAAAAAAAGGAGGAAAAAAGGAACCAAACTTGTGCATCAAACGCAGAGCAATCTCCCACTGTTCCTTTCTGAGTCATTAACAGGTTAGTTATTTTCTCTGGGAAATGTGTTGTTTCACTTGCAAGGATGCAGCTCAGATGGAACAGGACTCTTACTCTGACCCTAAGACTGCTGTCAAAAGACTGTTTCAACGTCCTTTGGGCTGAAGTGCTTCATTTATCTAAACAGCTTTAAAAACATGAAACTTGAATCGTGTTCCACTATGTTGAGAATAGGCTTTTATCCTGCTACGAGCCAGCATCCATCAGGAACGGGGCTGAAATCAAAGAACACATTCCACCTGGGACCTTAAGCTCGGAGGGAACACGAGCCAACAGCCTTGAGAATCAATATGCTAGACCACATAGCCCCAGCATGAAATATTGCTCAGTATCCAGGACCACGCTTGCCTTATAATAGGATCAATGGAGAAAGAGCTGGGAATGACCCAACCCTGTTCATCTACGTGCAGAAGCATTTTCCCGCTCCGATGGTTTGGGTTTAATGATGTGTGGAGGACAGGTTCTGATACAGGATCTTCCAGGCAATGTTTTAACCAGCCCAAGAAATAWATGCAACTTCATTAATCCATGGGTCTACAGCACGAAGTTCAGCTGACTGATGACTATAACATTGTGCCATTTTAGCTTCAGACAACAGGCTGAACATCATCTTCTAGCTTTAAAATACTACAATCAAAGAAATCCATATTGTTTCAAATACAAATCTCTTTCAAACCTGCAACCAAAACGAGTTATAAAAAAATAGGAGCATCAGGCACAAAGAGACTACAATGTTTTGAATTGAGGACAATTTACAATATGTGCAGCAAACCCTCTGAACACCCCTTTTTGTTCCCTCTCCCTACAGATACAGAAAATGAACTGAATCTGAAAATCTGTCCGGAAAAGGTACATCCCCCAAAATTAAAAGGCAAAGGCACAGCGAGAAAATGAGCTGTGTCAGGCTCACTTATAAAATCAGCAGTACAAGATGTCGATGATTTCTTTCACAAAGAAAACAAAGCCACATGTCCTTTGGGYTCACGGACACTGTACCAGGCATTCAGGCGAACCAGGTAACACCCCTGAGTCCAATGAAACATTAGCTGAAAGAATCAAGGAGAGAATACAATGCGATAGGTGCTCAGCTCAGTGAACAAGGTGATGGATTTCAGCTTTTGTGAAAGAAAAGTGCAAATATACTCCGACTTCATCACATGAAAAAAGCCGTCTCTCCTCTCCTGTCACCTTCCCTCCATTCTTGCCAGGTCAGACAGCCCTTCATCTCAATATGAATGGGGAGGTAGCTCCTACATCAATTAAGGCTTGTGAATGACAGCATTGATTGGCATTTCTACCAATGCCCCTGAAAACACAGGGCTCCCAAGACTATGCATAAGGATAAGACAAAGACTGAGAGGGGAAAGAGGCAGATGAAGGGAGTTGTCTCAGGTCAGCCAGCAAACGGCAGAGCTCTGCCCAGTGCTCTGCACACTGGATGCGCAGCATTTCAGTGAGCTGTTTTGTTTCCTGTGATCATATGGGAATACCATAGCTCCGACTTTGTTCTCGATCAGCACTCTGCACTCTCAGGAGTGGAAGACTATCATTCACCACTAGCGGACTCCAACACACAGATGCAAAACCGCTCAGGATGCTGATTTAATTAGTCCTGTGTTTCTATCCCACAAAGTGAACATAAAATGCCCTAAAATGTAAAAGCTTGCTGCGAAATAGCACAAACTGCTGAAGAATGCCACCCTGCTTACTTGTTCTGGAAATTTGGCATCTACTGGATAGCAATGACATGGCTTGGGGTTATAAAGTAAAAGGTGGACCTGTCACCTGGCCTGTATTTTAGAGCCCTGCCTGGCACAAATTGCTGCAAATYCTACTGCTTTGTTTAGGAATACAAGCTCCAGAGGGACAGCAGACACAAGCTGGTAGAGTATCCGGCGCCAGAGCTTCACACTTTTTGACATTAGGATGATGTGTGACATTTTGGGTTTGCAAATATTCTATATGCCTACAGAATAATCCTCCCAGTTCTCTGTAACAACCTGTTTCTTTTCAGCAGAAACATAAACGCAGCCRGGTTATCAGATTTTGGAAAGTCAAAGCAGCATTTTTTCAGGTAAGGGGAGAAAACAGTATTGCTCATTTTTTCCCAGTTCCATGAGCAGAAACTAATTTAGTAGAACCTAAAGTTGGTGAAAGGGATCAGATGTTCAGAAATATATATTTCTTCCCCCCCCCAAGTCTCTGCTCCTAAAGGAAACAGGATCAAGAGCAGATGCTGCTCAGAGTCCCTTGGCAATTGGAAGTCCTACAGCCTAGTTGTGTGTRTCCCTCTGACTTCTCTGCAGGACAGACCAACAAGGTGACCGTGACCAGTACCRAAATACTCTTTTTTAATATAACTCCAGTCTTCCACTCCATCTGCCTCTGGGCTGTAACCTCCAATTCACCGCAGTTGTGACTCAAGAACATCCATATGATAGGTTTACTTACTGATTTTTTACATAACCAAAGAAGTGCTCTGCTTTGGGGCCTCTACTAGTCAATGAGACTGTTACTTAAGACATACCCCAAAGGCATGTGGCAGGTTTTGAGATAATGGGGAAAAAACCTCTAGAAAGTTCAGCTCTTTAGTTAGTATTCAACATGAACCTCTCATGAAAACACTCTGGGACTGACTTGCCCACAGACTGCAAATCAGCTCTAAAACCACAAAGTTCCTTGAAATGGCTGGAGCAGTGCTGATTTTCATTATCTGATGCTGTGCTTTGCCCTTTTGACTAAGAAATCAGGCCTTCTGCTAAGTATAGATTGAAATATGCTTCTTCCCATAGCTTTGTAACAGTGGCATCCAGTGAATTTGTAAGTACTTCCAATTTGAAGGCAGGGGAGGGCATCCTATGCTTTTAYACGTGGCCACCTGTGAAGCGTTTGCTGTTGGCTTTAAACAGAGTTGTGCTTGGGGACTACACGTCATGGAGCAGTGAGTCTGTGCAGTGGGGCTACGGGAGAATTCAGACCACCTACGGGACTGCCATTTCCCAGGTTTGCCTGTCCTGCGAACGCGAAGTTCACCTCCAAACAGGTCCTACCTCAAGGAGAGGACRTGCTCGTCACAAACACTGCCTACCAGGGTCTGCTTCAGCACAGTGGAAAGAGTGCCAAGGCAAACAATTCTAGATCCTTGGCTTATTTTTTCTTTGGTAGCTTGAAGTCTACACACACACACACACAAATTTTGGGGGAGGGGGGAAGTCCCTTGGGGCTACAAACTACAGCAATGTTGATGTGTTGTATGGTTTCTGAGATTCCTRCCCAAACACAGACCCACTTGACCTTTTCTTTTTATTCCCCTAATGATTTGGCATGACACTGCCCCAGTGATCCTAGGAAGCATTACAGCCAAGGGAGGAAGGGAGCAGGGAAAGCAGAAAAATGCCCAGGAGGGGAATTCGAGCTTTGTTAGGGAAAATGTAAGCTCTAAGGGAAGAAAAAAGCCTATCAAACACAGCTTGTACGATTAGATGAGGTAAAACATGCTGTGGGCCTTTTGTTGTTTAAAATTCCCTTTCTCTCTGATGTATTGTTTCACCTAATGAACAAACATGCTTTATTTCAAGGAGGCTGTTCCTACCGTGTATCAGAGCTCCCACAGGACAGCAATGCAGGCGTCCAGATCCCAGGAACACAGACAAAAACACTTGGGCACTACGTTCTGGTCCATGAGACAGGCAGAGGCCAGAGGCACCTGTGTTTGAGGGGGAAGTACATGGAGAGTCCAAAAAAAGCAGGGAGAGGAGCCACTAGTTCTACACAGGGTAACAACCAGATACTAATGAGGGCTAATAAAAAGACTACCTTTGCATTACCAGTGCAAAAAAGCCTCCAGCAGCCCTCAGAGCATGCTCAGGCAGCATGGCTGATACATAAGCATCATTGTGGCAGGYCCATGTTTTTATGGAAGCTGGCAGGTGACCACTGTAAAAAAATAAAAGCCACCACAAAGAGTGGAAGTTTGAGCACTAAGAACTAAATAAAAGATTTGCCATGAACTGCCCCCCCCCCCAACCAAATACAACATAAGTTTAAATGACAAAWTCAATGACTTGGAAGTACCTTAACCCCTCCACAGCTCTGGAAGGGACTGAYGCATCCTTATTTCTCGCTGAACACCTCTCCACTGCAAATACAGCTGCTAAATCCTCTGCACTTCARTGCACACCCATATACTGGCCATCATGCCTTACTCCAGGTCTCCTTGCACATGCCCTCGATATACCCCCACACCTAGCTCCTCTTTGGGCAGTGGGACCCTGAAGTAAATCCACTCAGACACTGCAACCAGCCCTGCTGGGCCTCTAAGCCTATTTCTGGGTGAATACAGCTACTTTATTACATCCTTCTAGGACAACAAAGAATCTGGGCAACAAACAGGGCCACCTCTCCACCGCCTGCTCCTTCCAAACAGCAACAAGTCACAAAGCTATGGTGACCACCCTGTAGGGCAGCAGTTTGAAACTCCAGAAATGTTCAACAGTGTGCTCAGAAAGCCGAACAGCACAAGGGAGATTCCAGCTCATGTTCAGGCTGTCAGTGAGGCCATTCTTCTCCCATTCCTAGCTTGCAAGATGTCTTGCTTTCCCAAATCAGTGTGGTAGGAGCACATGCAGCCTTTTCAAATATTTAAGATGCATTGCATTATCCTATATTAATATGTGATCCACCCTCTCATTTCCACTCTAGCAGCTGGGGTAGCAATAGCCACTGCAATCACCTGACATGATGCCTAAGGACATGCCAAGAGCTGGAGATGTATGTTTGACAGCTTCCATCTGAACTGATGCACCAAAAACAAACCTGGAACATAGACAGCTAAACTGCTGCTACCACTTAAGCTGAAGAGTGAAGCCTCTTGTTGGGGGCTGTAACAATTCATACCCACAGGGGACCTCATGACAAATCCCTTTCTGTACCAAACGCATATAGGCACAATCACGCTCTTCTGCCAAGCAGCAACGATTCTTCAAAATAAGAGAGCACAGTCCAGCCCTGTGAAATCAAATAGATTATATACGCTCCCTTGAAGAATTCTCAGTTTATTCACCAGTGGCCACACACTCATGCATAATGCACTTACAGTCACTCATGAAAATAATGTATCGGTGACATCTGAACCGTTTGAGCAGAACGTGGGTCACAAGAGATCAGAGATGGAATTTCTTTATTGTTCCACTGTTGCTGTTTGGTTATGTTTCTCTCATTCAAGGTTAAATCATTTCTGTTTGGAACAATCACTGCATTCTGCATTACATGCTGGCAAAACTAATGGCCCCCCCTTCGGGCTGGGAAATGCTGCGCACCTCTCCTGAGGATTTCTCCACACCTCCGTCCTTCTCTGGATGAACTCTTCTACACCCTGCGTTTCTCACTAATTTGTGAACTGAGAATTAAATCAGATGTAAGGTCCCATTAACTGCTGGGTAGAAAAGCCTAATAACAGTGCAAATTGATTTCTCTCTCTGGTAGTACTTCACATCAGAGAA
This sequence comes from Apteryx rowi, assembly GCF_003343035.1. Classification (NCBI taxonomy): domain Eukaryota; kingdom Metazoa; phylum Chordata; class Aves; order Apterygiformes; family Apterygidae; genus Apteryx; species Apteryx rowi. The sequence goes on along the minus strand of NW_020450252.1, from coordinate 524,063 downwards.
GGAATAGATTCCTTCACTGGGAAGGGCGACAGGCCATTGCTTTCTCACCATACAGACTTCTAGTAACCCATCAGAAGGGAGGCAATTGCTGTCTTTTGCCAGGATACTATTTCTGAGCAAGTGATTAGCTACTGATGGAGGGATATGATATGCCCTCAGCTCAGTGAGGGAGATAAATCCAAGCCTAATGTTTGGAGACTGGCTGTTCGGTTCGTTATTTGCTTTCAGGAAGTTTGTACCTCTCCCACACTGTCTTTGATCTAAGTCTTTTATCTTTGCATTGAAGACTTCAACAACTCCCTCCCTCTCTCCACAGCTTGATTTATGCCAAGCCTGGCCACTGCCATGACACAGTATATCAGCTGGATATTGTTGTCCCTCAAGGTTTGCTTCACTGGGCAAAAATCCTGGAAGTCTAGCTGTGCAGAGCTCAAGGTCAACAGATAACCAGGACTGAGATGGGACAAAAGACCAGCATCATGCACACAAGTATGAGAAGCATTTGGTGGAGTATCCATTTGCCTCTGGTGCTCCAGCCTTGATGAGCAGGTGTCCATCTAAAGCTAGCTGCACTATTCAGCTCAAATCTAAAGCAGGGCTCAAAGTCACCCTCCAGCCCAGTTGCAGAAATGCCTTCCCTGTCATCCCACTACACCTCTTCTCAGGGAAAAGGCTGCAGATCCTCCTCTGCCCATGAAAGACAAAAGGCCAGTATATTAAAGTGTAGCCCAGTCTGACTTAGGAGATCCTGGAGTAACTGGGCGACTGCTTCTCTCAAGCATACTGAAATCTTTAGGCCTAGGAGGGGAAAAGGAGACTATACCAGAATCAACATACTGTAACATACCCACCTCAATTCCCCCAGCTGTTGTGCTTCACTGGTGGCTGAAATGATTTTTGTATGCTCAGAGAATGAAGCTCTGCTCTCATGTAGACATCTCCCTGCCTGGTTTATCTGCAGGGACTGAGCCAAGGATCTCTCGACCTGAAAACATAAGTCTCTCCTACTTGAACTCAAAGGTCAACATTATTAGCTTGGCGGGAGTAGCAGTCTCCAATGCTCTGYATGTGCTCAACCACTAGAGAGGTGGGGAAGAGCTACAGCAGGTTGACACAGGGAGAAATCATTCTGGACACAGCAAATTGAGAACTTACTCTGATTTCTACTGATTTATATCACAGGTGAGAAACTTGAGAAAAGTACAGATGAAATTTAATTTGAATATTTTAAATCAAACTGAGATTTTTTTTTAAATAAAATCCTCTTGAAGATCAGTTTTGAAACTTATTTATAAAGCAATGCCCTTTCCACAATGATCCCAAATCACTTTTTTTGCCCAGCTCTTTCAAAATCTCTGGCAAAAATATTACTTGGGTTGATGTGAAATGATTCCTTGAATTTTTCAATGGAGACAATGAGCCAAAACTTCCTATGTTTGTAAAGCTCTGATAAGCAAGGGCTACGCCTGAAAAGGAGTTTTTGTTCCCACTTATGATTTTAAAGAAATGCGAGGATATGGCTATCAGCAAAGCTGCTGCGCCCAGAACATCCCAAAGCTGTGCTCCAGCTTTTGCACCTGAAGGCCCACATGAAAGTGCTTCATTTTCTAACCCAGCCAGCCTTTGGGGATTTTGTTGCCCTCCAGAGAAGGACAGCAGGAAGACGTCAGTCAGCTCTGCAGGGTGAGTGACTAAGAATGCAATGCAGCAAGCAACAAAGCCATCCCAAACCCTGAGCAGGCACAAAGTTACAGACATAACCCAGCTACATGAAGGAAGGCCTGCAGGGAAGCTGTGCTGCCAGTGGCACTTTAGGCCCAGGATTACCATTTCCAAAGCTCCCATAGTCACGAACAGCATTCAGGGATGTAGCCACTCCATCTGCCCGAGAAGCAGAGGCCCATCCTTTGGGATGCAGCATGAAAACATTAGGGATAGGGAGCACCACCTCCTCTCTGAGCATGAAGCAAACCAAAACCAAGTGCAGAAGACATGGGAAATGCATAACCATGACTTTTTCCTAAAAATCATCAATCACCCATCTTCCGCTGATTCATACCCATAAGTTCCACCTCCTACGAAATCAAGACCTTTATTAGATCAGAAATGCCAAGGTACAGTCAAACTTTAGTCAAACTTTAGCACAGGGTGAGGACAAACTTGAGTACTTCAGGCGACTCCTTATTATTCTCTATAAATTTCCACATGACTAGACTGGGATGGGAAAGGAAAGACAACACCCCATTTGCAAACAGAGCAAGAAGAGGAGCAAGCCTTTCCCAGCATAAAAATCAAGACAAAAATAAATACTGTGTCAAAAAATAAAATGAAGCAGCAGCACAATAAAACCAGCAATAATTCTCACCAGCAGCGCTCACTGACACCAGATAGCCAAGCCTCCGCTGGGATAAATGACAGAGAACTTCCTATGATAAACTAATAAAAGAGATTTCTATGAGTAATCATTGATTTGACAGGAAGTCAAACAAATCTATCCATCACCGCTGACATGTGTCTACAACCTTCCAAACAAAGCAGCGTCTACAGAGAAAAATTGAACAAACTGCCCACACCAGCTCAAATGCCACATAAAGACAACCAGCGTCAGACGCCTCAATCGAGCACTCCCTGTCATTCACTCTCGGCTCCATCTTTGATCCCTTCTGGATCCGCTTCTGAGGCCAATGAACACGAGACAAACCATAGGCCTCTCCTCCCACATCCTGCCCCTGCASCCTCTGCGTGATACAGTCTCCAGCTACATCAGAGACAAGCAACTACGAACAGCTGAGTGGATCCACCCACCCCTCTTCTGCCCATGGACGGACAATGATCCTCTCTCAACTTTTTGTTACTGGATGTCTACTGGGCCAGGACCGAACCAAATGATTCTTGGTTGTTTCAAGTGTTTGAGACTGTTTGTGCAAACACAACTCTGGCTTATCACAGCCCTTAGCACTGACCTTTGTGGACCAGCTGAATCCCATTCTTTAGCCCAGGAGGACAGGGGCATGGCCATCTCCACTCCTTTTATTCTAGAAATCTATTAGCAATTAGAAAATGAAATGAGTGAGAAGTTTACATTGCCTCTCTCAGGTGCTTTCTAAGGTAGGCAGCTATTCAGCTGGAAGCTCTCTGAGAGCTGAGCTTCTGGAGCAGAGACTGGCTCTACATTTTGATGATGAACTGGGCCCAGGAGGTGAGCTCAGCAAGATCAGCCTGAGTCGCAATATGGCAAGACATCATCACTACTTTGTTATACAGACTGTCACTGGAGTGTGCCAACAGCTCAAGCCACTAAAAACAATCATCAAGGTCACACTCTTAAGGCTGGGGCAGGACTCTAGTATCTATTGCCTTCAGAGGAATGACAGCTGCTAAACCCTCCCAGCAATGCCTGTTCTACCATGCATGCAACACACCTCACCAATAAAATACAGATCAGGTGGACTGTATTTCAGGACACTCACTACTTTTTTTGTTTCCTGCCTATGACCATTTCCTTCTGTTYCCCCCTCAGAGGTTTAAGTGGAAGCAATCTGCCTGCTAGAGCAAGTGACTTGATGCAACCTGTCTCCCTTTTTGATTCTCTTCTCCTGGAACATGTCTGCAAGCCTCTGAGATGCCACAGAGTATTGTCACTCTGCCAGAAAGCAGAGACTCAGATCAATGCCAGGTTTTTCCAATAGGATCTGGAAGTCAGGGTTTAGTTCCCAGGACAGCACATCTATGAACTCAAAGCGTAGTCAGTAATGACAGGAATACGGCAATGACAACATAACCTACCTGGTTTGGAGTGAAGACTCAGGCCTGAATCTCCCCTATCCTGGGGGAGACCTCCACCCACTGAACTGACTAACAGTGAGTCCTAGAACTTTTCACAGAGAGCCAACTATTCCGTGAAAGAGGGGAAAACTGCCCCAGTTCTGGGGAGGCAAGAAGCACAGGGACTCAAACCTGGGTCATGTTTACATTCATGACTCAGCTGGACCCACAGCAACTCACAGGCTAAAACTCCTTTGTGCTGATGCTGCCTGCAGCCAGAGTGACAGCATCCCTGGGAATTGCAAGCCAAAGCARAACAGCTGACGGAGAGCTGTGAAGAGTCACGCAGCAAGGCCAGGCTTGGGGTGAGCTCTCCGAAGTGCCAGTCCAGCTCCTGAGCTACGGGTTACGCAGTTGTTATGACGAAAGCCAAAATCCCCTGCTATGCCAGCTCCATAGTAAGCTGACTTTTTCAGGGCAGCTTGTCCAAACAGGGCAACTTACAGCAAGCAATCACTAAAGGGGTCTGAAGGCAATCAAAGGCACTTCAATTAGAAATGCAGATGATCCTTCACTGCTGATTCAGGACAGCATGGGCTTAGTACTAACCTGTGCAAACATAAACACAACCAAATTCTTTAATCATCACAAAATCAAAACCGCCATGCCACATTGGCTGGGCTGTCTTGTGCATCTGTGCTGGCGAAAAAGACAACTCCCAGCTGACACCAGGGTACTCATCAGCAGGACATTTACACTGACTTTAATGATCATATAAAAACCTGAGGGACAAAATCCTGCTTCTGTTTCTTTCCAAGCAGCTCTGTTGATGCATACAGAACCAGTAGGCAGAAATTAACAGGTATTTTTTTTTATTTTAGGTTTTATTTCTGATTTCAAAAGCAGTGTTTGATCCTGAAGTCCTTGGGGCTTAGATATTTATAATAGACTCAAATGCAACCCAAACTGAGGGCATACCTTTCTTCAAAAACGTCCTGCTGTTAGACTCATCCCCTTCTAAACACAGCAGATAGAATTAATTTGGAAAATTTATACACTGTTTCTCAATAACATGATAAGATTTGAAACAAAACCTCAGAGTCTGCACAAAATTTGCAAGTCATCCACCTAAAAAAGTCAAGCAAGTGAAGCCCCCCAGAGCAGCACAGTTTTTTTACAGTGTTTTGCTGCCAAAACCCTGTTTATTTCAGTTTTTCTTAAAAAGCAAACAAAACACCTCATGATCTCAGTCTTTTTTTTGGTAAAGAGAAAAGAACAACATAATTTCCTGGAAAACTCTGCTGTTAAAAAAAAAAAAAACATTACTATGAGAGTTCACGCTGATCTCACCTGCACTGCTAATATGCAAAATGCAGGGGAACGTGTCATCTCCATGCTCCAAACTGTCCTGTTCTCTCCAAAGTAGTTGTTTCTTATCGGAAACAGCTTCAGCTTGCCTTGGGTTTCAGGAAGGGAATTTACCTATGCACCTCACAGGTAGATTGCCATTTCTTGTAGCTAGGAGAGGCAGGAACTGAAACAGGGAAGAGTGATTTAAGCTTGAGCTCTGGGAGAAATAAAGACAGCTTTGAGAATATCAGTGAAAATATCTTCTTCATGGAAGCAAGAGTCAGAAGAGGCTGTTGCATGAATAAGAGCTTCTTGTTTTCTTGGCTGCTCTAATGCCATCTCTCCTCTTCCCTTTCCCTCTCACATTAGTTAAAAGCAGCAATGAGAACCAGACATTTCTCCATGTGCCTCCTCTGCACAACCTCCTTCATTTTATTAATCTGCAGCAGCTTAGCCTTGGAAAGCATCTCTTATGCCCTTCTTCATCCTTCAGGGTTGGGTGGATGTGGGGGCAGTAGACCAACTTTGCTGGGTGCCCTCCCTAGCTCTTCTGGCCATAAAGCCCTTGTGATCCCAGCTCCATGTTATAAACACTCTCAGAAGGTTGTAACAGCATATGAGACTCCCCCAAACACCCTGAAGTGTTGGCCAGGCTCTATCCTCCACCACAGCGCCTCAGTGCCCCAGGGCAGGCAGCACTCAGAATGAGGTGCAGCTAGAACACTTTAAGCTATTCTGGGCTGGGACCACAAATGGTTTCAGGCAGATGAGGTCCAAAAAATCAGGAGCATAAATTACTGCAACCCCTGCATCCTGTGCACATCAGTCAAAGGCACTCAGGAGAAATCAGTGCTCCATGGAAAAGGACTGTTCATTTTCCCCATAATGTGATGAGATTTGGTAGAGAACAGATGAATGTTTTTGGGCCAAGAGGAGTGCGTGATTTGAAGACTCCTATGCTCAGCATGGCCACCAGACAATAGGGGAAGAGAGCTTCCCAGGGATATTGCACCCTGGCCAAGGAGCAGTGATTGAAACCATCAGCAACAAAGAGCAGAGCTGAAAACTCCAGATGCTGCTAAAACAACAGCTTCTCATTTAACTGCAGTTAAGATTTTCTAACACCTTGCAATGTTTTTGGCTCAGTCCCTCTGACAAGAGTGGGCTGCCAAGACGCAGTGAGGCAGCAGCAGGTGATGGCAGGATATGGGAGAAAGAGGAAATGCAAATATTTGGGAGACTAGCCTAAAACAGAGAGAAAAGGGCTGTTTGAGATTTGGAACCTCAAGGCTGCAGGAGGTAGCTCACAGAATTGCAGATTAGCAGGGGACTTTCAGCAACTACCTGGGAGGTGGATGGGGAGGTGGGGGGAGGTACAATGTGATACTTCATCTAACCACTAGTGAGTTCTTGAGCTGTTTGGGAAATGTCCCCATTCTTGACTGTATAGATAACTAATGTTCTAATCAGATGCTCCAATCACCCTACCTGACTTCCAAGGAAAAGAAGAGCTAAAGAGTCGAGCATGTGATTGTCTGCCAGATCTCTTCAAAGGTATGGGGCAAGAGATACCTACAGGAAAGGCAGCAGAAGAGGGAATCCCTTGAAACTAGGCATTAACTCACTGAAACAGCCAGTATGTAAATATCCAGCATACAAGAAGAGTCACAGGGAACGGATTTTGTTGCTCTTCACCACTGGAAGGAAGGAAACCACTCATGAAGGAAGGTGCTGTTTGGCACAAGTTAAAAAGTGGCTGTTCCATGTGATCGAGGGTAGCAGACTGTGGTCCTAATTGGCATGTAGGGAAGGAGGAGGCGAGATGGAGCTCTTAGTTACTCCTCCACTGTTCTGAAATCGGGAAATGCCAAATGTTGATATCCTCCATAAATATCTATTTAAAAACATTGCTTCCCCCATCCTTCCTACTGCTTAGCCTCCTACACTAGCCAATTTATGAGCGCAAACACGGCTGCACCTCCTGGCTCAGCACTGGCTCATGGCAGTAAAAACCAACACTGTTCAGAAACTGACCTTCAGCTTTGCTGTTTTTATCTTGTCTGCTTTTGTATGCTTCCTCCCTATGGAAGTGAGTATCCTAAGAAAGTCTTCTGATGAGCCATCTGGAAGAAAAAGCAGCCAACCTCCCTCCCCCAAAAAACTGACACCCAGAACGTGGATTCAGAACAAAAAGCTGGTGCTGGAAAAGGTTTCTACACACACCAAAAGGACCAAGAGAAAACTCATCTCCTAAGAGCCAGATATTACTAACAATATCAGTGTTACTTTTGTCAATGTCAAACTTGTCTGCCAGCCTCAGATTTCCTTTTCACTAAGCTCTCTTACCCTCCAGGAGCCCATACCTGTCTTCATACGGTTGCCCCCAGTACATGGCACAGTCACCTACAGGGGACCCCAACTTCTTCAACAGCATCAGCATGAGACAATCTAGTGCCTTATTCTTCAGACTGAATCTGCTGCTGCTTGTGCCACAGTCACAGACTTTCTTCTGATGCAAGATTCCTCCGTGCAGAAAGAACAGGAACTGCAGACCGGTCTCCCACAAGAGCATCTTAAACATCAGGCAGGAGCCTGAGGCATCTCTCCATCTGTGCCAAAGAACAAAGCAGTTGCATCAAATTGTGAAGCTGAGAATATCCAAAGGCTGCTGAGAAGCGGAAGATAGAAATCTGGATTCAGAACCGAAGAGAAGAGCTGCCGCGTCCCAGGGGAAGAGCTCTAATCACTAGAATATTGCACCTACAGAGAGTAGGGGAGAGCTATTTCCTATTTGATTGTTGCTGGCTTTATGCAAGCCTTGATGTGTAGGTACGCTTGCTAGATTTGGCTCAGTATTGAAAGAGGAGGAAGAAAACTTCATTACAGAACTCTGCTGGGGATTTGACCCTGAACATCTCTGCAGCCTTAGGCGAAGGGCGGGTCAGTGTCTGACCTACCCCCAAAACGGGGATATCAGCTGAAGTGGGATTTTGAGCATCTTCATGTTGGCCTTGTTTCCTCAGAAACCACTTGCAGTCAGCAGAGAGACCTGTTGACTTAGGCCCTTGTCTCTCCACACATGAAGGTGGGATATTAGCACCTCCAATCATACCAAGGGTTGAATAAGGCCTAATGAAGATTCAGTAGCTCTCTGCTAATGAGCTAATAGGGCCATGTAGGCCTCTAGATGGCAGACCAGAATCAAGGCACAGAGGACTGGGAAGACAATCGGACCACGCTTTCCAGATGGATAGGAAAAAGAAGGTCTGAGAGGAGCACAGGTTGAAGATATGAGTCCTTATGTCAGGAAAGTGATCCCAGCAGGGGAGTGGACTGTATCCTATCGAGCAACAGAAGAAAGTTTCTATAGCAGGAATGGGATCAAGGCTGAGAAACAGCAGAGGTGAAAACCGGCAATGGGAATGCCATGTCCCAGGGGAGCTAGAACAAAGGAAAGGTCTCAGGCAGTGAGTGGTTGTGGGTTGCCCTGACTGAGGTCCTAACTGTGCTCATGCAGCAAGCATCTGTCCATACCAGACAAGTGAGCATGGGACAGGGACACCTGGGTCCCCATGGTAAGCTGAAAACTCCCAGAGACAGGTCCCAGCCTACAACATCAAATACACTGGGAGAAACTTCAGCACCCCACAACCTTCCTGCAGTCCCCACACCTCACTGACCGCATTCCTCCTCCAGACAAACACGCTCTGCTGCCAATGAAATGTATGCTACTGAGAAGACATGAGCTGTTCTGCAAGACAGTTCTTTACAGGGGAGAAAGGCCATGAACAGACTCATAGTTTCCTTTAAGGAACACAGATTAATGAAGATCTGTATGCTCAGTCTATCTCACATGCAGGTGGGCTGGACCTCTGCCCTCAGGAAGGGCAACCAGGGCAGAGAATGAATATGAATAAGAGACAGCCTGCAACATGTTCATACATGAGTATTTTCATCAGGCGCCATCCCTGCAGCCACTAAGGCAGCACAAGGTGCAGGGAGGCAGGACCAGGCCCTTATCAAGCCCACAGCAGAGGATCTCAGACGTATTATACGAAAACTGCCGAAAAAGAGCAGGAAGTATTTTACTTCCTAAGGATGAATGGTACCCAAGTCCCCACTGCCTCTACTGCCAGCCTATATTTCACAGAAAAGTCATAAAAAAACCCAAAAACATTCTCACAAAAAACCTAACCTGTCCCCTGGCAAGTGCTGATGATCAGATACAATCATGTATCTAAGCAATCCAAGACCAGAAGTATCCCACTGGCCTTCAACTCCACCCTAATTCTGTTCTTAGCAGGAAGGGGATGTCTGTTAATGAAACAAAGTGATTCCAAACCGCTCTCCAAACCCATTCTGTGCCAAGGTAAAAGCTGGAATAAACAGAGTGGGAATGAACATGGTATTTCCCAGAGGAACTTTCTGCAGTGAACACCAGCCAAGAAAGAATGGCTTTCGCTCTCTGAATAAGCAACCGGGGAATTCTTTAGCACATTGCTTTCGACAGAAAGTTTGCCTTCTGACAAAATGATATTTTGTGAGCAAAGACATGCTTTTCAGTTTTGGTTTCACTTTTTTTTTTTTCTGGTGGAGGGGGGGAGGAGTAGGGGGGAAATTAGCTCTCACTGACAAACCTGAGCTCTGAAATCTTTTGGTTAATGTCTCTTACAAAGATGCCTCCCACCAGCAGCATTTCAGCTGCTTTGTTCACTTACTCTCTCCCAAAGATTAGTCTTCCCAGATGAGCTTCACCTCGCAGGATGTCCCACGAACTGATTCACCGAGGAGGAAGAGGAAGGGATTATTCAAACTGTTATATTTGAGTGGGCATCTCTGCTCCCGACAGGATTTTCAGCTGAATACTCTTTGAGAGCATGCGGTTATTTCGGATATTTGGTTACATGTCACCACTGTCATAAGTATTGCCATCATCGGAATGGCTTCCGGTAAGTTTTGTTACCATTTCATTTGTCTTTGTTCAATAAAGTGACACAAACAACAGAAGTGATTTAGATGTTGATTTTGGTAATGTTTCATTCAGCTATTTTGCAGATGGACTATTTTGGCTTTTCACCTCCCCCCCCCCAGAAAAAAAAAAAAAAGATTTCTTTCCAGAAAGAAATTCTTGCATAAAAAATTTTAAACAATCAAAATAAAACATCTCCCAACCTATCAAAAAGCCCTACCTCAGTCTAAACCATATCAAAATAAGTTCAGATTTGTGTGTGTTTGAAATAGGTAGTTTGGTTTGTCTTCCATCAATTTTAGGCCAAAAAATTACAATCAACCTTTCTGTGAAACAATAAGGTTTTCAGTGAAACAGATTATCTGGTTCCTCCCTCCTGCCATCACGACTATGAGCAGAACTGTATATCCCCTAATTCAGGGAACTTATCTACAACCTCAGTTCAATAGCATCTCATCTCCCATCACTTCAGCTCCATTCGTAGGTGGCGCTTCACCAGCCGAAAGGCTGAATGCTGCAATAGGATGTACTAATTATGTACGGCGTGAACATATGTTTTTGCGCTTTCCAAAAGTCTTTTCATGCTCCTGCAACCTCATCTCCTTGAAATCACAGAGTCTCCCCTCTTCAAGTGGTGTATGAAAAACTCCTCAGTTCTCACACCTTTCACCCTGGGAGTCTGCCTCTTCCTAATAAGTTGTTAGGCAGGAGCACCTTTTCTGAAGCTATGTGTTGTTTCATAAGATAACAAGAAGGAAGCTATTTTCTGATATAAAGATAGTTTATCTCCCTTGACAGATTTCAAGGCAGTTTTAAAACTCCTAACAATATCCTGGGTTTTCCCCATTACAGTCCTGATGCTGAAGGACCGATAAGACATGTCAGTGTTATTAACCTGAAAATGTTGCAGAATTCTCGAGATGTAACCCCAAGCCCATTAAAATTCTCCTTGTAACTCGGGGTCACTAAAATAAAGTGCAACACCTTAACGATGCAGCTTGCCTTCACCAGAGACACTTGGCGTACAGACGCTCTCACTTCTGGTCACACTGACTGCGTACCTACGACCACCAGGAGATCTTCCCCTAAGAACACACATGGTGAGCTCTCTGCCACAGAAGAGATGCACAAAGTCTTGATCCTTGTGCAAAAATAAGTTGTGCCAGACTACCACCATCTTGAACTGACTCTTCCCCAAATTTGACCCTTGGCAGCTGTCCAGCTGTCCAGCAGAGGCTTTCACACAAATCATATCTAAATGGTTCTTTTAATGTCCTGGAACTGAAGGCTATTCTTTTTCTAAGACAATGCTGTTTATATTTCAAGGGAGACATTTTTTCCTACCTCAAGAATTCAACCTTGCCGGGAATACAAGGGCCATCTCCTGAAGTAATTCTAGATTTACACGGCACACATTTAACATAACATTGCCTTTAACAATGTTTCCCAGAGTAGATACCTGTCTCGGAGTCAGAGATAGCTGGTTTAGCAGGACAGTGCTCAGGAAGGTGGCCTTTAGCATAAAGGACACTATCTCTTCAAAATACATCACCACCCCTGTTCTGTCTCATTAAGCTGTTTTGCTAAGGCCTTGAGCTAACTACCTTATTGACAGCCCATGAGCTGGGCTTGTGCTGTTCCGGACTCCTTTTCCTGTTCATAAAATCAGGTCAAGAAGTTTCTGATTACTGCACATTTTCATGCAGACAATTTCTCATAAAATACTACTTTAGTGTAATAATGATAGTTTAAGTTTCATGCTCAGTCTGCGCAAAACTTCATTAGCTGATTTTACTGAAATTAATGGATAAATTCACCAGAACAGGAAATAATTCCTCTTGCCCATCAGAGGGCAAATCAGCAGCAAGAGTTACAGGTCTACCAGACCACAGTACAACAAGGCATCAGCATCTATGAAGACAGCTCTTTCTGTTCTGCATTTGCAATACTGTGATAAAGGCTTGTTCAAGAACTTGGTAGAACGGGTACCTGGGGAACACACCCAGCTTCAGGAGCAGGATAGCATATCGATACGCCAGGGCCAGTCCAGAACAGGAGTGATGCCTCTCCCGTCCTTTGGTTCAAAGGAAAAATGCACTCTGACTGGATTCCTTGCCTTGGGGAGGAAGGGTGTGACTAGAGAAAGAGCTTCTGCCTTGACTCCCAGGGAAACCAGGGTTCCAGTCTTGGTTCCCCAATAAGGTCTGTGACATTTATCATTTAACGTACCCTATGTCTTAGCTGTGCATGTGGAAATGAGCCTATGGGTGGAAGGAGGGAAAGGGAGGCCAACTAAAACCCCTTTCTGACTAAAGCACTCAGGCTGTCTGATTATAAAGGTCAGATWAGTGCTTTCTAACTACCTCAAAAGCAAAGTGAATGAGCAGGTAAAAGTGTTAAATACTTGCAAGGTCTGATACTGTGTGAACAGGATCAGGGCTGGGGGGGAAAGGCAGAAAAAGTAACTTGATTTGGAGATAGAACAATCAATGATCTAACAAAATCAGTCACTGCTGCTTTGATTAGCAGAAGTAGGACAGCAAGCTCTGAAGGTTAATAATACCATTTAGCTGCAACAAATGCAAGTTTCAAAAGAACTGGAAAATAGTTTCGAAAAGATGTAGCAGCTACATTAGGGGTTTGTGGCATGTCACCTGGCCATCTGCACATATGTAAAACCTTGATGAAGGTTTATTTTAATACTATGGAGTATTATTTTGACTCTGACATGAGCTTAAGCAATGGTTCAGGTTATCCCGAATTTCTGACCTTGAGGTTAATTGACAATTGTCACAGAGAACGTCTCTACTAATTGGTAAGCTTAATTAGACTTCATTGGCACTAAGCCTCCATATTTGGACAAAAAAGTGTCTTCTCAGAATCATAACATACAATCAAGTTAAGTTAAATGACCTTTTTGCACCATTTTGATTGCTATGCATTATATGTTGAATTTGATGATTAATTTCTAATATCCTTTGATGTGCCAAAGGTAAAAGAACGTCATATATTTAGCTCTTTGTTACCCAGCCAACCACCTTTAAATTTTATTTAGTTAATAACACTATGTATAAAAGCAATCTCAAATCTGCTCCCAATTCTTAAGCAATTTGTGCAGATTTGCACAGACAAGCCTGATCAAGAAAAGAATGCCCTGGCCAGGGATTTCACAGGCCTGTGTTCTAGACACAGTTCTACCATTGTCACGGGACGAGTTGATAAATATATCACTACTTGTTTCCACTTGCTCTTGTGTTTGCTCTTCCTGGCAGGTATCTGATCCTTCTCTATGTTCGCACATCTCCAAGCATAAACTGGCACTGATGTCAACTGAAGCTTCTGAGTTTGGGTATCATCAAAATGCTAACAAATCCAGAGTACGTTAAAAATCACCCAGCTATCTTGTTTTGCATTAATATAGATTCAGTTAATGAAAAAAAAGGAAAGTAAGCACAGATCTTGGGATGTTTCCTCTATACATTATTCAGACTGGCAATGCTGTACTGTCTTGGCTGGGCTAAACAATTAATTGCAGATTCATTTTCTTTTTGGTTTCCCTGATGACATTTAATCCTTTCAGCTGTTATAAATGACTCTGGAGCTTGGTGTTCTTTAACCAAAGCACAAGTTTCTCCATCACCTTTTTTTATTGGAACATTTGGGGATCCTGATATTTTTAATCAAAGCTCTGGGCCAAATTGTCTGGTTGGCATAAACAGACCTGACTGCACTGACAACTGTGGAGTTATGTTCATTGAATATGCTGCCTTCATTTTTTGCCTCTGAGAAATCAAAAGAATGGGTCTTTTCTTCCCAAGCCCCTTTATGTCCTTTTCTACCAGAAAGCATGTTAGATTTTCTCCACTTCCTTCCCCCCAAAACCCTTGTCCACCAAAACTAGCTTTTATTTTGCCACGCTCAGTCATTTTTACTTGTGAAGAGTACCAACAGTAAATATTTCACTCCTCTACTCCTTTTTCGGAGACCAGCTGAAATCCAGCTAGGCTATAGAAGTGGTTTATCCTCATCCAAGGATACAGACATCTATCATTTACTGACTCTTAAAGTCAAACAAGTTATGCAGAGCTCTGTGCAGCACTCCTTTATTCAGTCAGGCCGGTGAATGGGAAATGACAACAGCAGCACAATAAATTTTGGGCCCTTTCAAGATCTTGACTTTGAATGTATATTCACAGGCACAATGCAGGCCTGTCTCTTTGCCACTTCTTCCTCAGACATTTGGTTTGGGTCACATTCAGATGCACAACAAGACATGTTATTGAGTGTCCCAGTCTGAACTGTATGAAAATGAGTTTGGTCATGCTTAGTAGATCTGATCTAATGGCTATGGAGCTAACAGAAAGACTCCTACTGATTTCAGTTAGCTTTGGATCAGGATTCATGTAAGAAATTGTATCAGAATCCGTCCCTAAGCATTTACTTGAGCTGGACCACTGAGCACAGAGTCCCCACAACACGGCTGCAAACAACTCACGCTGGCCTATATATTTCTCCAACGTCCTCCTTAAATGCTACATGTCGATTTTGACACTGCCAACACGGGCACAGAACCCAGATGTTGCCCTTGCTACTGTGCCAAAGCACAAGATCTGCCCCCTAAACGCCAGTCCATACAATGGAAACCCACGCAGGCCAGGTCATGAAACAAGTGTAAGCTGCCATCAGAGGGCAAGGGCCAGGGAGAAGCTAACCTGCCCTCAGACATCTTGTCTTTGAGTGGGTCACAGATCAGGCTTCACATAATCTGCATCCATCCCGCAGGTCAGGGTGCAGTGCAAAGGCTGCAGCACTGCTGATGGCAGGGAAGAGGGATGTACAGGACAGGAGTCAAACATCAACTCTCTGAGCGAGAACGAGATACGACGGCTCGCAGATTGCAAAGGCATGGTGTAGGAAAAAGTTCTGCTCTGTGTCTTCAGGTCACATCCCACTATGAACAACATTTGATAGGGACAAAGGCATAAGTGTTAAATGATTCACCCACTCATTCACGTCCGAGCCCTAGGAGGCTTTCTCTCACCTTCTGCTTAGAGCAGATCTGAACTCTTGAGGAAAAGCAAGCTCTGCCCAAAATATGGGATACCAGTGGGACAATCTCTCTGGGAAAGTTATGGGGCCATGTCTTACTACCGAACAGCCTCTCAGAATATCCCAAACATCCCATATTTCCTCTCAAGGGCGTCTGCTGTCCTCATTCCTTGTTCACACTACTCGATTCTGCATTGCTCTGTTTCTCTATATACCTCAGCTATTCCTTTCTAAGCCATGTCAGTGAGAGGCATAGCTGTATCTGGCTTTCCACACAGGTCACAGATGGACAATGGTCATTACAGCAGCTTTCAAGGAAAGGAATCTATTCTGTGGAAATTACATTTAATGTTGTCTGTACAACCACTTGTCCATCTGACCATGAGATTCCTACTTTTAGTAACTTAAGCTCCCCATAGACTGACAGAAGGCTCAGAGATAATTAAATGCTGAGAAATCCTGAAAAAAAATCGGTGGGGATGGGGAACAGACTGAACCAAATTAGTGCCTTGGTCGTAGGAAAGGCTGTCACGTGAACTGAGAAACTAACTGCTCTGCATGGCAAGCAGGTCTATCAGCAACAGCAGTATGTGAACCACTGACCAACCAGCCACAGCAAGTACTGACTCTTGACAGCAAGAAGCTAAAGGGCATGGAGGAAGGGGAGGGGAGCATAGGGGCTTTGCAGGAAGAGCTAATATTATGAAGGGAGAGCCAGAGGTCAGGAATGCATGATACAAATCCAGTGGCTCATTAGTTCTGCTGCTTATGGAACAATTGCCTGATACCACCTTCATTGCTAGCTGCTGAAACAGCAAAATTGAGCTCAAAACGTCACAAACATCTTTCTAATATCCTGCCAAAGAAAAYCACCTTTTTTTTAGCAAGTGACCAAGCAGCAGAGTAGCCAGGAAAGGCAGAAGCACCTCCTCCCTCCACTTCTCCCCCAAATAGCTGTGAAAATATGCAAAGATGGAGACTGAAAGCACCACTGACATTGGTGGGAAACCTCTGAATGCCCTTCAGTTGCAACCTGTACCCAATGCTCCTCATAGCCCTTCATTCATCCAACTTCAGAGCTGACAGCAGAGTGAGGCTGTTTCTGCTCCAGCTGCAGGTGGAGCCTGGGCTGTGTGCCTAGAGCTGGTGACACACAAGTTAGATGGCATCCCTGCAGGTGTGGCTGGCACAGAAACAGCTCGACAAGCAGGCTGGGGGCAGAGCAGTTTGTCATATACTGTCGGTTCGTACCGCAGTGACCGTGGATGGACCAGGAACTGTCACTACAAAGAGCGTATGAGTGATGTACATACAACCTCCCCTGTGATTCATACATCCATGATAATAAGTTCATAGTAAGTGGATTTGCTAGATCAATTAAACAGCCAATGTTACTGTTACAACAATAACATAACTCAGGGAAGTGCCTACCTAAGGCAAGGCAGAGGATTTCTGGTTCAGTCTTATCCCTTTTACTGGAACCTTCCCCACAGTCCAGGCAGGCACAGGGCCATGGGATCCATTTGGCACGTGCCTCATCCACTCCAGAACTAGCAACATCTGGAAATCAGATGCTAAACTCCTTTCGTGCCCCTCAATGTCCAGAAAGGCTAAACATGTCCCAGAATGCAGTGCAGCTCCCCAGCGTCCATGCTGGGCACTTTCGCCCACTGACTAGTTCCTGAAGGACAACTACAAAATTGGTTCTGCAATGCTCCCAAAGGTTATTAAAGGAAGAGTATTACAAAAGGTTGCACTCATGCATCTTTACACAGAGCATCACGTGTGGATCTAAACTGCACCACTGATTTTGCGAAACCTCAGCAGAGACTGAAAAGTGGAGCTTTGAGAAGTAAGCACAGCTGGGATTAGGGGAGAGGGAAGAAGAAGAATATATGTAAGCAAATAAAGGAGCTTCTGCCTGCAGCAGAGGGCAGGGGCAGAGTGTTTCAGAAGAATGAACAGGGCTCCAGCAGTGACCCTGGGAGATCCTTCCTCCCCAGCCAAAGCCTGTATCATCTTGCTTGCTGCATGGAGAAGTGCTGCACTATTCACCAGGCTGGAAAATAGTTAAATGCCTACAGCACTTCCATGCCCTGCTGATCTGCAGAGGCAGCTCAGAGGGACAGACACACACAGCAATTACTCAGGCTACAAAGTCAGAGATGCCTAACAAGGAGCACAAGCTCTGGAGGACCAGTATTAAGTAACACAGTAATATGATCAGGCAGCACAGCCTTCACCAAGTGACGTGATTAGAAAGGAGACAGCGCAGCAACACTCCCGGTCCCATCTCTCCATTTTCTGCAAGTGTCTGGCACACTCCCAATATGCCCTTCAAGGACAGCTTTTCTCCTTATTCCTCTGCCAATCCTCCTCTCTTCTGTCATCTCACTTTGCTCCCCTGGTACCAGCCACCTATTTTGACCCCTACACGCTAATTGTCTTCCTCTCTAAGCTATGCTAGTTTCCCTGGGAGCTTTTTGTTGAACAAACGTTTCTGGTTCCTCTTTCTCTTTTCTGATACCCAAAATGCTGAAGAGAGATTGCTTTCAGCTAAGAATCAACGGTTTCACCCTCTTCTAACCTATTAGTCAAGCTTGACATATTCCATTCAGATTCACAGGGAAACAGTTGTCAGCTATCTGTGGAGCACCTGGCTACGGAAACAAAGGAGGATTGAAAGCATCTCATTACTTGTACTTACAGAAACAACTCTGCGCTGGAGGTGGGAACCAGCTTAAATTCCTGCGGCCACAGAAAAGGAAGATTTAGGGGCTATTTCAGCATACCAGTGCTCCATGCATTGACCCCTGTGGTTTGTTAGTGGCTTGGTCCAGGTGTGGTCTGGTCAGTGGAACAGCACCATCCTTCACACACACACACACACACACACACACACACAGAGTCACTTCACTCCCAGTTCTAGGACTTCGTTAGAACCAGGTTCTCCTCACGCTAAAGAGGACAACACTACTACCTCAGACTACCTGGGCTAGCAGTGGCCTCCTAGTGCATTCCTCCTCTGCTTCTCTATGCAACTCTACTAGCAGACAGTTGCTTCTCCATGCAACTCTACAGCTAAAGGCAGGTCCTCTCTTTGGGAAAGGATGAGAAACCTTTGTGTGCTGACTTGGAATTTGTGCCCCTGCCTTTACAGTGGCTGACAAGCAACTGTGAGAACAACAGAGTAAGGCATGCAATGCACAAAAGATTGATATGTTTTGGAGAGGTTTGCTCCTACCTGGCAGGATAAATGAAGCCACTGGGTCTGCTTTGGAAAGAGCCCTTTGAAGATGGCAAACTGTGTGCTCAGAAGCAGGCAGCACATCACCCCTTGAGGGGTTGTGGAAACTCCCATTTCTGCAAAAGCACTGAGCCTTAACCCCATGCATGCCCACTTGTTAGACTCTGGCACCTGGGAATCCATGCCAGCAGTAGCAGCGTTTATCTGCCTCTTCTTCAGTGTGGAAAGCTGAGGAGTGCAGAGACCACACCTGCAAGGGCCAGGGAGGACAGCAACTCACGCATGGCATCAGCGCACGCTCACAAAAGAGAATGCAACCAACAGGCTCCTGGAGACGAGGAACAAAACCTTGTGCCAAAGTTTAATTGAAGGAGAGAGGAGGGGACTGGAAGAGCAACATCCTCCAAACCACTGTGAGGCAGGGATTTGTCAACCATTGACAAATCGTTTAAAGCCAGCCTTCTCTGGGGTTTCTCCTGCCCCAATATCCAGCAGTAAGCCTGAGCAAGAGAAGCAAATTTTGCACAGGATTTGGCACAGCACAAGCAGGTCCTAAGCCAGCTTCTCACACCTGGCTCCATCACTGTGTATTCAGACTAAAGGGGCCAGACCCTGCTGCTCTGCTCTTCTCTGGTACTCCTTCTAGCTCTGCTGGTGCACACCAGTTCTGCAGTACCTTCTGCTTGAGCAACGGTTGCCAAACACAACAGACCGCACACCGCGCAGTCCGGTCTGGCATACGGATGTACTGGTCGGGGAGACCAGAAGATCCGTTTGACTCGTAACCCGCCCACCACCCCGGAGGAAAAGAGAAAGCAGTGAATCAACCAACCCCCATGTGTTTGTCAGGTCTTCCCTGTCACTTCCCTCTTGACATTTCCATAATCCTGCTGTGCCTGCAATTAAGAATTTAAACAAAACGCCTGCTGCTCTCTTCCTCCTTCATAACATGGAGCAACAAAACTCCACAGGCACCAACTCCTGCTGAAATGAAATGATAAAAATGAGCATCCGAGGTCAGAAGCTTTTTCACAGCTGCTGAGGGATGCGAGAGATAAAAGGACAGCAGTGTCAAAATTTCTTCCTCAAGATGTGAAAGTGTAGCACGCAGCCCGATTACATATTTATTTATGGGGAGATACACTGATAGCATCTGTCAAACCTCATTGTAGAGCTAGGAATTCTGCTAGTCAAGCCATGCTCAGCCCTGTGAATTGCTTTACTGGCTCCAGCAGTAATCATCGAGGCAGTGGTGGGTGGGTTTAAAGGTCAGATGAACCATTCCTGGCAGGAGCCAAGGAACAGAGGAAGCCTTTTCTGCCTTCAGGGCCATTACACCCACAGTTTAGAGGTGGCCTGCAGCCAAAGACAGCCCAGCTGTCAACAGTCCTTATTCTAATACCAATTATTTTCTACTGGGGTCAAACATGAAGATAGGAGGGAATGGAGAGTGGTCTCCAAATTTCCACCCCAAAGTAAATTCCTTCTGTGCTTTGTTCAAGAAAAGATGTCCTCCAACTGAGCGTTTCCCCACTGTCTGCAGCTTTTC
Organism: Apteryx rowi; assembly: GCF_003343035.1. NCBI lineage: Eukaryota > Metazoa > Chordata > Aves > Apterygiformes > Apterygidae > Apteryx > Apteryx rowi. The sequence continues at coordinate 504,134 of NW_020450252.1, read as the reverse complement.
CAGTTGGTACATTTTGGCAGGGTGTCCCTTCCAGCTACAACAGCTTGTGGAGGGCTTATGGAGTAAACAGGATGCTGAACATCAGCCATGAACTGGCAGGTAGTGTTGATACTTCAGTGCCATTGATACATACCCAGCCCAGCCACAATACTAATATTCTACTTCGCTCTTCAATATTTGGACGTGACTTGCCACGCACCTAAAACAGATTCAATTGTGCTTCTCCCCATAATACATCACTCATCCTTCCAAGTGATCTAGACCCTGCTAAAACAGTTGAAGAGTTCTGACTGCTCCTTCTGATGCACAGTTTCTTGCAACGATAGATTTCACTGGTGCTGTCCATTTACCATCCTTTAATGGGTTCCTCTGAAATTCCCTATCATTTCCTCTGGTCTTGACTGACCTATATAATTTTGTGCCACATACAGATTTTGTGCCACGTGCACATTTTGCCACCTTAATTTCATATTGATAAATGTCTTAACTTGCAACAATGAATAGGGAGAACCAGAGACAATAATTGCTCATTATTTTCCCATTATTTTTGCTTTGGTGATATGTAAATTACAAAGGATCTTTGCAGTTCTCTATTTGACAATTCAATGGCATTAGCCATTTCAGCAGTTGCTTTAACAAGTCTAATTTGCTAGGTTTCTTTCCAAGAAATTACGCCACTAGCAATTTGTCTATTTGCACACGATCCCTTTAGCTCTCAGTCTGCAAGTGTCTGCTTGCATGTCCCAATTCAGAGGATAAGGGCTCTTCCAGCTCCTGTCTGTGATCTCCATTCTTAAAAACAAAACAACACCCCCTTCCCCCCCATCTCACTAAACTAAGACCCAGCAAAATCTTTGGGCAAGTTTTTTTTGTTTGTTTAGGATTAAAGAAGAAAAGGGAATCACATCTCTTCACTCAATTATTTCTTATCAGTTTCATTGGCTGCATTATCCATTTGGATAATCTCTAGCAGAGCAGGGTGAATGCACCTATTATGTATGCATCTATCTGTTTTCTAGTGTTGACTGCTCTCTGTACTGCATTACTGCAGCTTTATGTTCCTACCATTCTCCCGATTTCCATAGTCAAAAGCTTCAGCAAAGGATCAGGCCCATTTTACTGTGTTGCAGTGGAAGTCCATCACACTTAACAACAGATATGGTTTGGCCCTGGAGGTCACTTGTTACATAGCTGCAAGAAGAAAATGGTGAAGAAATGGGCCATCCTTGGGAACTGGTGAAAGACTTGCACTACAAAAGGTTTCTGCTGTATAAGCATAACGATAGACACTCCAATTTAACCCGCCCCTCTCCAACACTGAAACCTTACAAATCAAAATTAAACCCTACTCTAAGGAGATGCTGTACCCTGAAGAGCCAGCAACTTCTGGAAGTACATATTGATATTGCTCTCAATTTTGCATGTGCAGCATTCAGAGCTGTTGCAAAGCGTGGTGGAAGAAACAGAAATAGAAGTATCCTAGGATGCATAAACAGTAATTAAAGTGTTGTATTATTGCACTGCTCAAACACAAGACAGCATACCTTAATACGTCAATCACTATTTCTGAAGCTAATGTGTATTGATCATTCTGCTCTGGCAATTTCATCTGCACTCTGACCACCAACCCATTTCTGCTGGCATTAGAGATGCCAAATATCTCTCAATGTAGAGACAGACATAAACAAAAATCTTTCTGGATTGATTCACACCTGAACCAGGGACAGATTCAGGATCTTGTCATTCCTCTCAGCAGGGAAGAAAAAAAAAATAAGAATGTTGTCAACCAGGCATTTTGAACCAAGGGGTCATAAACCCAATCACTTTGCCCTACCCAATTGTTACTGGATGAGAAGTTCCAGGCAAACAATACTTTTTTTCTTTGATTGATTTACACATTGTGAAAGTTGGTGGTGAGAAGAAGAGAGCAAAAGGAAACCTATTCTGGGTTGACTACAATATCYGCTTTGACAAAATTGAAAAAGTCTTTTTAGAACATTTTTGAACTTCTTGAAGTTAAATAAAGGTCTGAAATGAAAAGTCAGCTCAAAGAAAAAGAAGCAGAACAACAAAAAATGACATTTTCCAAATGTTAACAGAAAGTACTTGGATTTTCCTCCCCATGGGTCTTTGTTCTGAGATAATCTGGTCAAATCAGTAAAGAGCCATGATTACCATCAGTGTTAGCAAATCTTCATTTTGTGCAAAAATAAATAAAATGCATTAAAAGGTCTCTCAGACAGTATATATGCAAAGAMAACAGCCCAGCTCTGAACCAGCAGAAAATCAGTTTCCTTAAAACACTCCAAATACAACACCAGTGGCTTTATAGAGAGCTACTTCTCCCTTAGGAGGGCTGGGGCAGATTGGTGGGGAAAAGAGGAGCAGGAGTGATAGGGCTCCACAGGTTTCTCCCATACACATTCTTTAGGACAACGCAAGCCCATTGGGCACAGGAGCACTTTGGTGGCAGCACCGCCCTGCATTCACAAGGAGACTGCACCAGCCCCTGGAGATCCTAAAATGCTGGACCCTGAAACAAGGTGCAAGACGACTGTAAGTGTTTTTGTAGATTTCTGGAATGTAGCAGAGTTGAGCTCCCTTGCCCAGGCATCTCTCTTGGAAAGAAGCAAGAGTCCTACATCTACAGGCTTAGCAATCCTTTGTCTCTCAGGAGACCCTAAATTATTTGACACGTTGCCACACTAGAACAGCCACACATCTTCTGGACCACAGACAGCTTGTAGGACACTTACAGGAATTTGAATCTAAACTCACTCCAACTTCAGACCTAAAGAGGCTTTGTTGGCCTTTTTCCCCTAAACACCATGTTGTCTTTGTATTCACCACTGCACATCTACCTATCTTGCATAGTGGGAAGGTGTCAAACTAGCCCAGGTATTTTCTATAACACTGGAACACCTGATTTGCATATACCACTGCTGTTTTACACATGGTGTGAACTGTTGCCACAACAACATTATCAGTGTTGCATCGCAAACAGTATTTCTATAGCTTATGCTGAAGTGCTAATTCTGTACCTGGTTGCAGTTGAGCTTGCAAAAGAATCTTATCTTAGACATGTCCCCTCTGAGACACAATCCATACTAATTAGCCTATTAGGYCCGCCTCGAATTGAGCAATTCAGATTTGCATGAGTTCTAAGGGGTTGTCTCATAACAAGGTTGAGACAGATCCATAGGAGGCAGAACCCCAGAGTCCTTGCACCTTGCCTCATTACCACACACCAGTCTAGGCATTTTAATGTGGGGAACCAGTTGAGGGCCTTTGGCAGCAGTAGGAGGTGGCAAGTCCCCTAACCCATTTTCCCCTCTAATTTGGTGGTGGCAACACCTTCTGCCAAAGGAAGGGACAGACACCATCATTCCTTGGACTGGATGTCACCAGCTGGGGCACACATGGGGATTATATGCTCAGCACATTAGAGAACATTCTGAGGCCAACCAAAAATTCACACAACACTACTCTAATGAAGTCCCACAGGTCTTCAACAGAGACACTAACACCAGGCCTGGTAGCATGAGCCCAGCTACTGGACAATGCCTGTAGCATTTAGCTCAAACCACCTTCCAAAAATCTGCCATACATCTACAAATTGGATTTCCCCACTTGTACTGCAACCTGTAAGGAAACACACTTCAGTCTGGAGGTGGTTGTCCAAGTGACAGAGCACAGAAGAACTCAAGAACTGCAGCAAGCAACACAAAGACTGAACAGAAATGATCAAAGTAGCACCCGCAGGTAGGCTACTGGGCACATACCATGTAATGCGTGGACAGGTAAAACAGCCAACACCAGGAGTTTCAGAAACTGCTACCCTCTCTCAGTCAGAAAGTTCACGTACTAAGCACTGAAATCCCCAGAGCTCTGAGGTCTGTGTCTCTGCCTGGAATAACAATGCACAAAATGACTTGCTGCCTTTGGTTACTGGTATCGTGAAGTAACAGCTCCCTGTTATCATAGTAAAGCATAGAAAGAACAGGAGGAAAAAAAACACACACCCAAAAAGCACAGCAAAAAAGCCCAAAGCTGCTCAATAAAGGACTCAGACAAAACCCAGCCAGACTAACCAATCACTGCACATAAATGCGACTTCTCATGTATGTCTGGCACTGTGCAATGCAGAGAGCCTTTTTTTTTCTTCTTCCAATAGTCTGAATTCCTCTTAAGGAGGAGAGAAGGGAGAGGAAAACCAAGAGTGTCCCCACATCTCAGYTGTTAGACGATAATCTTTGCACTCTCTGCTTACAGTTTTCTGTTTTACCACTGAGCTGGTTTTGTAAGGAGCTAAATTATGCACAGGAATCAATGAAGGCTGCTGCAGCATTTCCAGCTGCTGCAGGGAAAGATTGTTGCTGCCACCTGCAGTCTAACCTCTGGAGACAGCTTTCTTCCTGAAACACCTGGGTCAAGTGGGTGGGATGTACAGGGCTAACAAGGTGACATCTCTGCAAAAGACGGGCTTGTAAAGGTTTCCAGGTAGCCAGGATCCTACCAGTCCAACAGTACGTGCCACCTTTTGATGCTATACAATGTAAGATGCTTTGCCAACTAYACAGGAACCACCAGCCCAACAGAAATTAAAGCAAATATGCTCTTTATAAGTGGATAACAGAAGTCTGTGAAGAGAACAASAGGATAGCAATGATCACAATGTCTGGAAGGGATATTGGCTTTAATTTCATCCCCCACAAAAATAAAACCCAGAGCCTCAGTGTATGAATTTAACAGTTCTAACAGCCTCTGTGCAATGGTATTTTTTTCAGTAAGGAACAACAGGATAACATCTCAGTTTTGTGCAAAATGGGCGATTCGAATATGAGAAAAAATGTGTAATTAACACACAAGCACAGACCGGATACATGGCAATCCTCCCAAACTCAAAGGTAATGTTAGGCATATACTTCTCTATAAGAGGAGAACCTCAGAGGACTAYAGATATTCACATCCTGTGAAGGTAAAAAGCCAGAATATGGAAAACAGTTRCTTTCTTTGTGAAACCTTGCCTAATCCTATTTTACTACCAAAACCATCAGTCCCCTCAATAGGAATTGAAGCCAGACATAAAGGAATATTTCCGTCTTAAAAAACAAACAAGCAAAACCCAACCCCCCACACTATTACAAGCCTGCAGACACACACACGCACACACACAGCTGTAAACCTGAGACCTCCAAAAGCTGAAAACAAAATCCCAGGAAAAGTGGGAAAGGAAAGAAAAACCTGCAAACTTTCCCTAAAGCCTGTGCTGCTCTGAAGAAATACTGCAACAGACCCCTCTACCCCTGAAATCTCCATATCAAAAAGAAATTAACATAGTAACAAGGGCCATCTGCTGATTAAGGTGACTAACAGTAAGTTTAAACATCTGTAGAATCCCCTCCAGGATCCTCCACTTAAGTTAATCTCTTAATTTAAAAGCAAATGAAACCTATATCAAATTATTACTGCAAGATATTTATGAATTGGAAAACCTGTGCAAGAGTTAATAATGGGTATTGGAACCCGAGGCTCTACACACAAAATGGAAACAGTCCTACGGTGGTTGGACTTGTATTTCAATGTTACTTTGGTGCTAAACTTCTACCRATTTCAGTTAGAAATCCATCACCTAAATAAAATTTGAGAGTCTGAACCTGAGAGTTTAAGCATAAAAATATACTGCAGAGGAACATTTAAAATTCATGCATAATATTAGTTGTATGATAAAGGTAGGCATGATACTGCTGTAATCCCTCATTACTGCACTATTTTATTTTTGTCTTTTAAGACTTTAAGAAGAAGGATTTCTTCATATTTTGCCATGATGCTGCTAAGTTTCCACCACCATTCCACTACCAAGTACTCAGATTGGTTGACCAGTTCCCAAAATTATCAGCTGAACAAACTTAATACATGTACAAGTTGTTCAGCTCAGTTCTCTAAATAAATAATAAWAAAAAAGCATCTAACAATTTTTAAGGAATTTATTTCTGTATATGAAAGCCCAGTAATGTGTCTCTTAAAAAGATGCCTTATTCTCCTACTAATGCAGAGTCTCAGAGAAAGATCTTTGAAAGAAGGTATCTTCAAATCTTTCGGGTTACTTGCGCATTAAAATAAACCCATATGAAAGAGGAGATTGAGTATTGAATGTTAACATATTGTAGTATCAATTATGATATTTGCCACGCAGTGAATTAGAAGTTAGCAACCATTTATAGTTCAATTCCAGTAAACATTATTGCCTTTCCCAGCATACATACACACCCACACAATTAATCAGTCAGAGAAATACTCTTTCTAAATAAATACACATTTCTTAAATTACCTCATAGAGGCAGCTTTGCCTTACCAGTCTCCATGCACTATGTTTTATAAAGAATGATTCCACACACATCCCAGAATGACTGCTGATCCGATTATCTGATGCTCACTGAAATCAGTGGAAAGACCTTTCCCTATTCCCTTAACTGCTGTGTGAGAATTGCTTGTTCCAGGGAGTAATAACACTTGTCCTGCATTTTGAGGCCATGCACAGAACATGGACAAAGAAGAGGATACCTGCACTTGCACCCTAATGCTCTCCAAGAGCCAGCACGATTCTCTAATCGCCAAGTAGAGGGGTTTCCAGGCTGCTGTAACTTGCCATGGGGAACAACTAGGTTTAGCAAATTCACAAAAAGCACCAAAGCTTCCTGCATCATACCATCTAAGGTTTCCTTTAGAAATACAAACTGAAGTCACGTTTAACAATGTGAAACAATACAGCTGATTCAGAAGTATACGTCTGAGGCTATGCCTCCTCCAAGTTTGCCTTTATCCTATCAGCAGCGCACCTGTTACTGGCATAGCAAAACCATTCTGCTTCAGCAAGGCAAACCCCTTTGCTGGTATCACTGCAGTATCACAACGCTCATCAGTGCGACACGCAAAAACCTGTCTGGCTGACGGATCTTATCCGGGGTGGAAAAGAAATGCTAACAAAGGTGTGAATTGCTCTATTCAACTCAACAGAGCATTAACTCAAAAGCCCACTTACGAAAATATAAATAGTGGCATTTATTTGCAACCAACCAGATAGCCTCTCTGCATCAGCCCAGACTCACACAGGTAATCAATGAAGACTSAAGACACCCAGCTCCTGCTACACAGACTGTGACCTGTCACACCTTCRCCTGATGCAACCTGCCCCCAAAGCCCTCTTTCACCGCCTCCRCAAACGCTAATGGACTCTCTTAAATAACTTAAAGATACTGAACAAATCTAGATCAGTTATTACCAAACTCAATTTAAGGCGTGGTGCGGCATCACAGCTGTTTGAAGCAACCTGAAAACAGGCACCTGGCTTCTCACCCTTGCACAGACACTCCCAGCGCGGTTATTACAAACACAAATGGAAAATATCGACTAATTTATTGGTATGTCGGCACTTCCGTGGAGGGCCCRGCGGCTGCCCCGGCACTCCGGGTCCAGGTCCAGCTTCCCCACCGCCACGGCTGCCCCAGCCCCGGGACGGGACACGACACCCTGGCCCGGCCCTGCCCCCGCTGCCCAACCGCTCCACAGAGGCCGCCGCTTCCAGCGCGCCCAGGCCCGGCCGTTACCTGTCACGTGCCCCGACCGTTCCCCGCCGCGTGGCAGGACCGTTMCCGGTCACGTGGCCCGGCCGTTGCCGCCGCGCCGCCGCCCCCACAGCCGCCCGCTCCCCCGCCACCATCACGGCGCCGCCTCGCAGCCCGGCGCCGCCGCGGGCCCCCGGCCGTGAGCGCCGCTCGCCCCCGCCCGGCCCGTTACCGGCTCCCTGCGGATGCCGGGCGGGAGAGTTGCTGGGCCCCGGGAACGAAGGGCTCCGGGGGTGCGCGCAGGCACAGCCGTAACCGAGGACCAGCTTGAGTTCCCTAYTTACAGCTTATTTGTAACTTAAGTCCCAGAGCTCCTGCCACGCTGGGTACTTTTTGGGGTCCCTTCCAACCAGAATTATTCYATGATTCTATGATTTTATCGAGTTTTCACTAATAGCGAAGAATTTTAATGGGGGGAGGGATACCAGAAGGGTTCTGCAGATATTTTGGGGGAGCTTTTCACAGGCGTTAGGTACAATACAGGAGGAGGAATGAGGCTGCTTCTCAGAAAACTCAGAAGGGAGACTTGTCTCTCGGGCTACCTGGGCCATGCARTTTCTAAGTGAGAGATGGGAGGTCAAGGGGAAGATAAAAAAGAAAACACAAAGCTTCACTCTGATGCAGTGAAGAAAGGAGAACCAGGCGAGATACACAGAGACACAGTCAAAACAAAACAACACAAAATGAACTCCATGCTTGGTTTGAGAAACAGAGCCCYGAGTACCAGAATGTGTGCGTTGCCCGTTGCTACAGGATTGATGCTGTGAAGGCAACAAAAAAGCAGATATTGTCTGGAAACGTGGAAGGGGAGAAGCTGTTTTCCTGCCTTGTCTGCGTGATCGGGTACACTCTGCATGCTGTACCTGGTGTTCTCCATTTCGCCTCCCAACACACRTAGGAAAAACAAGAATTTCCAGGAAAACTTATGCCTATTCAAATCTCCTTTGCATTGTTATTGTTTTTGGTTATGTGTTGTCATGAGGACGTGCAGCCAACATTCCTTTAATTTAACGGAATTATTACACGTGGCCTAGGATCATAGCCAGCTATTGGCTCCCTAATTCATTACTTTGTAGTCAAGCCCTGAGCAGACATTTCCATTAGGGTGCCGATGGGCTAGTCATGGCTTCCACACTTAGCTCAGGTAGGCAAAACTCTTTCCAGAATTTATAAGCCAGGATATTCCTTTCTAAAGCTGCTGCTGCTTTTCCGATGAAAGCTCTCCTTTAGTAGTCCCCCGAAAGATTGCCTGGTGAAAGAGCCTTCAAATTGCTCCCCAACACGCTCTGCTCCTAGGCTTGAATGATTCCTCAGTGCTGGAGAGTTAAGCAGTTGCTGAGTGAACGTGGGGCTTTTCTTTGTTTTTGGATGAAATCCATATGAAACCCTTTTCAAGTGTTCTCAACTCTTTTGTCCTCAGCAATCACAAATCAAGGTGTAAAAATCAGGTAATCCATGCAAGCCTTCCATGACTCAGTTTTCCCATCTGTTAAGGAGAAATGGTGTCTCCAGGCTGTGAGGTGCTTTTGTGACCTGCAGCTGGGAATGACTGAGAAGCCAAAGATGCTCCTATGAAGGATGTCACTGCTAACTGTTCTTTGAAACATCATTTGGAGTCTTGGTTCACATACAAAGGAAACAAATTAGYAAGACTCATATCCTGATCCATGTCAGCTTCTTCCTTATTTGCTGGATAGTTCTGGATGTTTTTAGTCTGGGAGACTACAGTGGAAAGCCAGAATCCAGGGGAAGAAGAAAGATTTTAATATTCAGTCTTAGGTCTTCTGGTTACAAATRTGAACTTTGAGAATTACAGATAACTGCACAGAGTCCAGCAGAGAGGAAAGTGTTATCTGTTCCTGTCAGGACCTGCTCATCCCCCTGTGACATCCTTCAGTGGTTCTGTTTGGGAAGAAAGGTTTTCTGCCACTCCGGAGACAAAGCTCCCCATTTCTCCCACTTCCCAGGAAGGGGAAACCAATCAGCAAGGCTAGGTGGCCTCAGAAACCGGGCAGGAGAATGAAAAGAAACCAGTTACAGTAGCCTAGGGTCTCTTAGACTTAAGCCACTGAGTATTAGTTAAAGATAAGACCTTTCAAAGACTTTGTTTTATTTCATTTCTTTAAAAACAAGTTGGCTGGAGCCAGTGGTGTGAATTCACAGAGAGATGCTCTTTCCTAAGGCCAATATTGCCTGCCCAGATGATCCCATAATTCTGTCRAGGTCCAGCATTTCATTATGCCTCTCATCAGACCTGACCTTGCAGGAATCTTTTCTTGGCATGRACTGCAGAGAAACTATGATGAGATGGTATTAGAATCTTTCAAAGSAGACAAAAGCACAAGGGTTTTCTGGTTTTTACTCTCTATTCAGTGATAAAGAGATGACAAACTGCCAGACTTTCATAAAGCTGTGTTTGTTAATGATGTAGAAATGCAAAGTCTGGCTACAGATATATGCTGTCATTTTGAAGGAAGTTCTAGTGGCTTCTGCAAAAGAAAACATAGAAACTTAATGCTAATTATATGCTAAATAATTAAAAGACATTTTTTCTCATTCCCACATATTGCAGATGAAGGTGGAAGACAACAAGGGGATTAACATAGGAAGGAAGATAAAGTGGAGAAAAAACTCACATTTTTCCAGTACAAGTGATGAGTTTACTACAAGCGGGTTAAACAAGATGARGAAAGAAAGGTCTGTGATTGGCCCTGACAGAAGGCACAAATTCTATGTGCGAGGGGAAGAGACCAGTTTGCACATCAAGGTCACACRTAAAGCAATAGCACTACTTCTACAGAGGCCAAGTGCTGCTCGTTGGCACACACTTCTGTTGGAAACTATTCGTGTGTGTCTTTCATATCAGGGACCTGCAGTGTGTGAACTGCACTCTGAATGCAAGCAACAGCTCATCAGTGGAGCACTGTTCAAGAAAGCTTGGATCAAGGTGTCTTTTTCTCTCCCTCAATGTCTTCTGTCCCTTTCTTAGTCCCAGAGGTAGATAATGTGACCCCCAGGTTCTGAAAAACAGGCATAAGGATTCTCAACAGCTAGTACCTTTTCAGGAGCTTGACACCTCTGAAAAGCAAGTGCCAAGGAAATCCAGGAATTAAGGTAGGCACCTGCCCTGAGGGATGAGCACAAAATGAAGTTACATTATCCCAAGGCAAGTGCTTAGTAGAGATTTTCCATCTGTCCTTGTTTTAATTCATGCTGTTTTCTTGAAAGTATCAACGGAAGTAGAATCTGAGTCCATCTCCAGGTTTTAAAGACTTTTGATGTATCARCCTTTAAAGCAGAAACTTGCTGTCTGAAGGAGTCCCTATAGAACATACCTAATGTGTACARCACACCTGCTTTGAAAGACGCCTACGGCAGTGTCCCACAAAGCAGCCCTGGTCAGATCCACCGCTCATATCAGTCCCCTTAGGCAACCCACATACTCTGAAATAGGCCTACAAATGCTCCGGACCACTGACAAAGCCCAGGTTTTGCACAAGTACCTGCACATGCACAGGTACAAATGACATTGTTGGCTCAATGTCTTGATCAGTGCACACCAGAGTTCCAACTCCAGCCCAAATAACTTGCGCAGTGGTGGCCAGACCCAGAGAAAACCCACTTGGAGGAGGGAGAGCAGCTTCAAGGGGATGGAGAATTACCATTTTGGTCTCATATGTCAGCAAAAAATATTTCATTTTAGCATAGTCAGAATTATAAGATGCTGCATATTCAGGGAATTTTTAGCTCAGTAACTTCAAATTAAGACTACTGACGCTACCCTGTGAGACAGTTCTTTAGTGGGAGGCTTTTAGAGCACATATAAGTTGTCTGTTGTTGGGGGAGTCATCACACTTACATATGACCTGCTGAAAGTTAGTCGTCTAGTCCAAGGTAGTCATTCAGGCCATGCGACACACAGTATTTCCAATGGCAGCTTCTTCACTTGGGACTTGACAGGTTGCTCTCTGGAGGTACCTGTACTATAGCAGGAGCCACGACAACTCTGACCAGACACCAGCTGTTAGACGGGCTAACATGAGGTGAGATGAATATCACTCTAATCTTTCCGTTAAGCATAATGGAGCTCCTAACTTATTAACCAGATAGTCCCTCTGCTACCCTCACAGCCATCCACGTCTCAGTTGGAAGCTGTGATTGCTGACCACAATCCAAGCTGTASTGAAGTCCAAGAGCAGACTCATTCTGGTTTACTGCCTTAGCCAGCTTAYATCACTTGTCCGTGGGTAGGAAGTGTGATTAAAATGGGTCAAAATTTGGAGTTACTTTATCCATGTAAATTCGAGATTTCAAAAGTAGAGTTTACCCAAATCAGGTCAAAGACAAATCTCCATTTTTTCCTCACCAAGAAAAATATTTAGACAATATTTTCCTTTGACCTTGGAATGTTTTAATAAGACTGAAACAATCCATGCTAATTGAGATTGAAATGTTTCATTTCTGCATTATTGCTCCAATTCTTACATGATATGATAATGAATAGAGAGTAGCAATTTTATGAATGGTTCCAATAATGTCCCACAAAAATGTGCCAAAAATCAATTCCTGAACAKAGTACTCTTTCTTTAGAAAATATCCCTGCTGTTCTAACGACAGGTTGTCTCAAGAGGGTGAGTTCAGAGGACATACTGCAAACCCTGGGGCTGCAGAAGCATTCAGGTTATGTGCTTGGAGTGTGAAACCATGGGAATGAGACATCCTGAATAGTGCTCTGTTTTTGCCGTGCACGCATGGCAGAGTCCTGATCCATCGCAGCAACTCCTGATGCTGCTACATCAGTAACAAAAATAATATTAGCAAGGCATATTGGTCTCTCTAAATTCCAAGCAAAAATACATGCTTTTGCAGCGCAGGATTTCGATGCACCTGCCTGCCTTGGCATGATCATATTTGGGAGATGCAAGATGTGCAGTCTCYTTTATGGGGCCAGTGGATGCAGCTGTGAAGATCAAGGAAATTTTCAGCACCCAGATCCCCTCCTTAGAAATCTTCCAACTGCCTTGTGCACAGCAGCACTGCGCCTGTGAACAGGAATCTCTGGTAACAGCATCTGAACAGGTTCACCTTCTACTGAATACCAGCTATTTCCTCACTATTATTTCCAGCATAACTAGACCTTACTATTAAGCAGTATGTGACCATACCTAGTTAATTTTTAACCAGTAACTACCCAGTTATGATAGAAAGCTCAAGACTTTTGTGATAACACTTAACTGAACATCTGCAGGTGGCCACCCCAGGTAGGAAGATCCCTTCTCTTAGCACTGAGCAGGCCTGCTCCCAGGTTGCACCTCTCACCGCTTCCCCTGTGGTTTCTTAGCTTCATTCCCTCCATGAAGCCCCGCAGAATTGCAGCCTGTGTGAGACAGGGCCAGCAGCCCCCTTGCACCACCGAGGCAAAACCTTATCAGGCGGGGACCTGGTCTCCCTCTTCTCTCCTTGCTTCCTCCTTGCCCGGTAGCAGGCACAGTGACCCCTCTTCCCAGCTCCATACCATCCTCTTCTCTTGCCTGCTTGTTAGCAAAGGGTGGTTGTGTTGTTTTATAACCCCTCTTTCAAAAATCATGGCATTCAGACACCCCATGCCCCATGTTCCTGGAAAGGACCTACCCATGAAACTAGAATAGTTAATAGCCTCCCAGAGGCCAGACCGTGTAAAGAGCTGCCCCACACTCAGCATGGGAGAATTAAAAAGGTTTTCAGCTTGCTCCTCACCAGGTGTATTCTTTCCTCCTACTTTAATTCTTCACCTCTGTCTGTTTTCCTTCTTCTTCTCTGCAAAAAGCCTCATGCCATCTCCTGGAAGAATCTGCAATTGCTGCAGTGCTTCTCATTACAAAAGGGAATTACTGGAGAGACTTAAGAACCTGGTGGAAACCTCTCCAGGTTTGGGAATAGCGGGGAACTTACACAAACCTTGTCCTGTGTCTGGGTGGATTTCCAGCCCCTACATTGCAATGATCAGACGCCGGGGCTGTGTCTTCTCACCACTGCTGTTCTTTTCTCTCTGTAAGCCTGTCTTGCTTTATAGAGAAACAGAACAGGATTTTAACAGTGCCGGAGAAACTACTAGATGTAGGTGCTTTCCCCAAGTCTTTTCTTCTTTTTCTTTTTAAGGAGTACTTAGTATGAGAATTTAGCTAAAGCACAGGGAATTAATGAAATCAAATAAGATATTCATATGTCTGGTTCTGTGTATGTTTTTAGTGAATGAGGCAAGATTTGAATGTGAATGATTTGTGTTAGAAAACTAATGCCTAGGAATCTAACCAAGGTCTATATTAGGTGTTACACAAACACAGTAAAAAATTACCTCTGGCTCAAAAAAGGTAAAAATAAGAGTGGAAATAAATAGTACTATTTTGTTAAAGTGCCAGTAACTTTTGAAGCTAAGAAGTAACAAACTAGTTCTGCCAGTCAGGTAAATACTGGAATGCAATTTCAGCGGTTAGCATCTTTTATCTGAGCTATGTTTAACATCAGCTTTGTTTCAACTGAAATTTTACTGTGGATAATCTCCTTAGACTGAGATGCTAAGTTTGTCCATGAGCATTCAAGCAGTTTTAGCTCACCAAGCCTCCCATATCTATCCAGTCAGACAGTTTTATTTACTAGCTTCAGGCAGCAAAGTCCTTGGGCATGTTTTTTAAATACAATGCTGTCTTGCAGGCAGTAGATGTTAGGAGTGGTGAGGTCAGGGAGACATACTAGATAAACACAATTCACCTGTATTCTCTTATAATTATCATGTCACAGTTCTGTAGAATCTCTAATATATCTATCRTAAGTCGATTCTCCTTGCAAGTAAGGATAAACAAACTTTAAAGCAAATCTGTGAATGCTGGTCCCTGGAGGTTTTCARTATTTGGTATAAAGGGACTAATTTAACCACCAAGAAAGTATATGAATACACACACATACATATATATGTATGTTTATATATGCATATATATATTGCTTAAGCTTGGAGTTTGGGTGTTCTTGCACCAGTATCCTTTGACTCACAGAGGAGAAACGTGAGGTGGTATTTCTCGTTTAAACCCCTCAATGTGGGTACTCTTCTTCTCTAGAATGAAAAGGCTCCACTAACCTGAACAGAAAGACTCGGAAAAGCAAGCACACGCCTGTCGCATCTCAGCTCTGGAAAGGGGTAAACTCCAAGGTCCCAGGCTACATCCCGGTACTTGGTTCTTCAGTTACCTTGGTGCATCCCACATTGTTTTCTTCTGAGGGCTCATAACCACTGTTCAATAAGTTATAGTTACCGTATCTGTGTGTGCACTGTCTGGGGAAACAGGAGACAGTTCAACTTAGTTTAGCCTCCGGTGACATTTGCYGTGGGCTGTAAGCAAGCACAGGGCGAGTGAGGGCACAGCTCAGGGATTCCTTAGGAGGTTGTCTGTGGGGTTCAGCAAGCTATGAGATCCCACGAATGATTGCCATTTCAGCTGTCCTGAGCCTGGGTCCATGGCTGGGATAGCTGCTACTGAATCTCTCCTGGGCACTTGTCAAATAGCTGCTCCTCTGCAGCTTCCATCAGTACCCCCAAAATGACATTGATGTGTTACRAATGTCTTCAATTCCCTTTGTAGCCAGATGGTTTTTACATTTCATTGATTTCCAGGTTGGCATTTCTCTATTAAATCATTTTGTTGGTTAGAACTTCCCTATCTTTAAGCAGTTCCTTTGAATACTTTAAACTTGTTTATACTTTATCAGGAGCAGGCATTCGGGCACAGTGTGGTCACAACGCCTTGTGTCCGTTGGAGACCAAGGGAAAAGGCAAATTTCTCCAATTCTTTCTAAGTGGGTATTTCTTTATAGTCTTATATTGAAATGAATTTTTATATCAATTCTGAGATGGGTTGTATTGGAARTGTTCTATTCAATATCCTTTGGGGGAACACAGTGTTACCACGGATGTCTCTGGGTACTGAGTCATTTTGGAGAGGAAGGCAGAAGGATTCCTGTGCTGTTGGTCCGGGTTTTGACTGATGCAGTGTTTGTGGGGGGATGTTCCCAGCCAGCTAACCCCGTGGTGAACACTGCAGCTTCAGCTACTTTGAGCTGATGTCTTCAAACACCAGGGCAAGACTGAGCAGTGACCAGGCTGGTGTCTGCATCAACAGTGTCTGCTAGTCCACATCCCCATGGAAATACCTGTGATGRCCCCTAAAGCCCCTGCACTTACCTCCTTTGTGGCTTGGCAATATCAGTTCAAAGTACCTCTGGACAAAGATAGGAGGTGAGGAGGTAGGATAAAAACAGGGCTGCAGGACTAGGGGACATTTCCCTGTCTCACTGGGTGAGATCCCACAGAGCGGGCCATGTGAAGAGGAAMCAAGGGGGTGGCTCGGTTGTGCACCCTTCCCTGCCTCTAGGTAATGTCCCAGCCTTCCTCTTGTGCTGGAATCCYGTGGACGAGGCGCATCCCGGCCCGGGAGTGCAGCCTGGTGGTTGCCAGAGTGGGAGAGTGGCAGAAGCTGCCAAAACAAGCAGTGGCCTGGGGGGAGAGGAGGAGGCAGGAGAGGGCACTCGGGAGCCTCCTGAGCGAGGCCGGAGGGGCCTGCCGTTACGGGGTGGCTGAACAGATGGCTTGGAGCAGAGGGTCTCAGCAGGACAGCATAAGGGGATGTGGGTGTGAGCTTGGCTTGACATCTCTGTTTATGGCAAAAACATCTCATCAGTGCATCACTCGCGAACATGGTCACGTATTTTRTCTTTAAACCATTTGTAAGAATCAAGTGTGGGCAAAAAGCAACCGAAATGGTCAGCCACTTGGAGCAGAGCTAGTGTTTTCCCCTTGAGACATTTCCAGCAGCATTTTAGTCCAGTGCCTTGCTGTGTCAGCCGTTCTAAGGATCCCCCTGTGAGGAGTATCAGAATAGCTCCCATCTCTCCCCTTTACATGGCCTTTAAGTTGTGGTCTTTAATTACATAACCCCACGCTATCATTCACCTTATGGGAAACATGCTCAGCATCGTAGGAAACATTTCATCTCCCGGTGCTATATTCATAGCCAGATGGAAGCTGGCTATCATTACCCACCTGAGCCAGCCCATAAAGGATATGACAGCATTTGTCAGCGGATTACACGGCTATTTGTAAAACAGCACGGGAATGAGGGGAGATAAAAATGAAATTGAAGTCAACAGGGCTCAGCTTATGCTGAAAGAAAAGCACGTGCTTAATTGCTTTGCTGAATCGGGGCCTCGTGTGAATGAGCGTGTTTGTCTCGGTACGGCCCCAAGAGCGGTTATCTCTCCCTGCCACAAAACCGCTGCACAGTTCAGCACGATTGCGATCCCTCCCAGACGCCGGCGCGGGAACAGCTGGGTGTCATTTGGCAGGATGACAGGGTGTCAGCCGAGCTGGGTGAGCACGGTAGCGCCAGGCGGGGTGAGGGTACCTCCGAGGCTGGGAGGAGGTCAAGGGTGGATCTGCCGGGATGCCGAAAGTCGGAGGAGGAGCAGTTAAAGCAATATAGCAGGCGTTTGCATCGTAAGTGCAGCTGCTGTGCTAGGGTCTCAAAACTCACTCTCTCAAACAGTAGATTCACTCGCAATTAAAATCATATCTGTTTGGTTTCACAGGATTGATCACACATTTCATCAGTCACCATTCATATATACAGTATCACTGAAAGGGAGAGATAATAAAGAAATCATTCTTTTAAAGGAGTAACTGCATTGCAGATCAATTTCTTCAAAACCTTCATGTGCACAGAAATCCTATGGGATGAATATTTCATAAGGGGAATAACACTGTTAAATTAATAAAAACCCTGCATGCCTAGTTATGAACTACAATGATTGCTGAAGTTGTTAGAAAAAAATCATCCTGTTCATACTTTGTACATCAATTTATGACAGAGTCATAGCCAGACCCTGAGGGAAATGGAGGAGAAAAAGGGACCCTTTTGATGGCAGGCATTTTCAGTGAGTAGTAAGAGTTGCACAGACAAAACTGTCCTCCGAGGAAAGCTAGCCTTACTGGGAAGCTGAAACTGGTTTCTGGACTGGGAGAATGAAGAGGCCAGAATTAATTATGCTGAATATTTC
This sequence comes from Apteryx rowi, assembly GCF_003343035.1. NCBI lineage: Eukaryota > Metazoa > Chordata > Aves > Apterygiformes > Apterygidae > Apteryx > Apteryx rowi. The sequence goes on along the minus strand of NW_020450252.1, from coordinate 486,426 downwards.
CTAGGGCCACATCTTCAAAACCAGTCCTTCTTCCTGAGCAGGGTGCTGAGCCCTGGCCCCACGCCAACAACTCTGTGCATGGGACCTGTGAGTGCATGAACTTCTGCCCCACGGAGACCCCCCATCGTATCCCTGGGCCAAGGCTGGGGCTGGCATCCGGCTTTCGCTGCGTGCCGCACACTTGCTGCRGAGGCCATGAAGCCGTGGCTCGTGTTTGATAACTCCCTGTGAGGTTCCCGAGGACTGGGCCTGGGCTTCCTAATGGGAGAAATGACTCTTCCTCTTCGCAGCCATTTGCTGTGGCTTTTGAAGCCTTACTCCAATTTTGGAAGTCACGGCTCCTTGAGCGCTGCAAGGACCCAGTGCCCCTGCAGGATTCGGGTTTGGGTGGAGCAGCGTGGCTGTGTGCACTTGCTCAAATCCCCTCTGACTCGGTGTGCGGATGACATTTCCCAAACCAGCTCCAGCTGACAAGGGTGCAAAAGCCTTTATCCCAGTGCCRTGGGGATGTAGGATTGGAGTGTTCATCTAGGACAGGGGAGACTAAATCTGCAGGACAGGGGCTTGAACCTGTGTCTCCCCCAACCCCATGCTCTTGGCCATGCCAGTGCAGGGATTTCCTCTTACCTTCACCAGAAATCCCATCTGTGTTGAAACTACTCCATCCATTCCCATGCTGAGTGACCCCCTTACACTTTCCGGGGAAAATAAAGTTCCACTGGGGAYTTTCCAGCCCACTCTGCTTCTATATCCCCCTTGCCTTCTTTATAAAAGCTCATTCTTCTTGCTGTCAGCACTTCTGCTAGCCCCAGCTAGTTCCTTGCAAGCTCGGTGACAAGTTTGCAGACTCTTCTCTCCTGCAGGCTGCTAAGAAACTTAAGAGGAACTCATCAGCTTTTACTGGGAAAAGACAGAGAAGGCTTGAAACCACCATATTGATCTTTTCCTCTGAAAATTTTCTCAGTAGCACYAAATAAAAATAGAGCAAAAATATGTATCAACGTTTTCTACTTGTAGCTGATTTGTCTGCTTGGCATTATATTCTTCAGCAGGGAAGAGGGTGAGGTACACAAAGGGGWCAGAGGCATGGGATAAATAAGTAAGAATGTAAAATTGGGTGTTTTGATTTTTTTTTTAATGTTAACTAGATAATGTATTCATAATCTTCCCTGCTTACGACAAGAAATGAGTGCTTGCCTTTTGAAGCCCTCATCTGGCAGAGAGAGATAGCAGATTTCTAAGAGCATTTTTTATGCTCCTTTGATGACTACGAGAAAAAAAAATATTCAGAGAGCCGAAATGACATTTTTCTATAAATTTCACACAGCTCTGCAGGCATGTAGGCATGGAGGCATTCATTAAGATTAGTTGGAATTACTTAAGCACCGTGAATTTTCTCCATCAAGTTGGTAACTGGAACACTGCGGATTAGTTATTGATCAGCTGCCATTAATACTTGGGGCTCTTTCCATGCCTGTTGTTAGGTTTTTTGTTGATTCTCCCCTCCCCCCTCCTGTGCGAGCTGAATCTGTGAAATTCACAAATTAAACAGGCGCTCTTCAGTCTCTCCTTTGTTTTTGGAACAAAAAATCGGAACAGAAAAAAATAACTCCTTTGTTACAGCAAATCTTTATCTTCTTTGCCTCCCTGCTTTCCCCTTCCCCTCCCTATAATGGAGTTTTATGTCCAATTTTTGGGCTGTTTTCACAGCCAGTGCTGCAGCCATTTCTAGCAGTACCTCTGGAAGGATCTCCAGGCCAGGCAGTGGGGTTTGAGCACACTGGTCCTGCAGAAGGATTTGGAGAGGCAACGAGGCGTGAGCTGCTGGATTGCTTGCTAGAAGGAGGTCTGGTRAACCTCATGCTGACCATCATGATAGGCAGCTGGAGATAGCAAGGACCCACATCCCAGCATCTCTTTACACCACAGGGGGATGTGGCAGGCCACAAAGCCGCTTCCCAGAGCCAAACGGGTCACTGCATCCCCTGCTTACCTGACTCCTTTCATAGCCAGAGGTTCAGACTAAGGCTCAGTGGCTCCCAGACCATGATAGGCTCACTGCTTGTTGCATGATTTAGCTGTGGTTGGGAACATCATTTGAACTGCTTAGGACCTCTACAGATCTCAGTTCCTGCACCCATTTGCCAGACCTTTTACCTTTCTCTTTATCACTCTTGGCTGTTGAAAACCTCACGGTCTTCAGTGACGCTTATTGCTAGCAAAGAGCAACCACAGCCATGGAGCCAGGTCCTTCCAAGCCAAACTTTGGCCCYGCTGGGCTGAAGGTATACAAATACCTTTGTACACTTAAACCACAGGGTTATCCCCACTTGTGAACTTCAGTGGGATTTACTCTCCTACTCCAAGTGTCTAATAAGGTCCTCAACCCTACCCAGGGTGTTCGGTCCCCCTCCCATGCACGGCTCATGCGTTCTTGCAARGTACTGCGCTTTCTCACAGGAGCTCCCCTGTTTCCTCTCTCCTTTCAAAGAAAGTTTTCTTGAGTCCTCAGGTACCTCTTTGGAAAGCCAGTGTAACTGGCTAGATAGTGGACACTGAACCACAGTGACTTGGCTAGAATGATGGTCTTTAGACCATTCGCAGGCTGTTCAGCCTGCAATCACTATATAGCAGAGTATAAGGTACTGCTGCCTGAACTAAAACGATGTAGTTCCACACAGACAGGCAGCAGCGAACTTACTAAATTCATTAAGTGCAGGATGTGCCTGAAAGGAGCTGCACTTGGCTCAACCGAATTTCCAACCGCAACCCCTGTACAAAGCTCCAGCTCCAGTGGTAGCCATACACTGGGCCTTGTTGTGGCTATTCTCTGCACAAAAACACCAGGATCTGCAGAGCTTCTGTCACCCTCACCTCCTCCTCCTGATTGCCAAAAATCTCCTGCACAGAGCCAAAGGAGGCTTCTCAGAGGATTCACCATGCAGTACATTTCTTTCTGGAGCATCTGCTCCCAGGCAGGTTTCTAAATAAATGACCAAGGATGGCTTTGCAAATGAACAGCATACAAATGAGCACAAAACAGCTGTTGCTGTAGGAAGAGAATAAGGCTTCCCTTCCCCCCCTGCCCCCGACTCCTAAAATGATTTGTGTTCTTCCTCTAATTCTCCTTACACAGAAGTCAGTCAAGCTGCTGTGAGCAGGTTTGGAGTCACCCCAGGCACCTCATGTCTATGCAAGGGTGCCTTGCCTTGAGCTGTCCTAGGGTTAGAGGAGTTCTACGGTGGAGATTTCTGTCATCTTCAGGGCAGGGGGGATGACACTCTTTATTAACCTAACAGAAGCTAGAGGGGCTTTATTTAGACTTTCTCATTTTTAAAAGATAATTTAAAGAAGGGGAATATAATAAATAGAAAAGCCATGTGTTAGGATCAGTAGAGAGCAGGAATTCCTTCCTCACAGGGAACACAGCTCAGAGATGATCTGTCCACTCTCACTAGGGTAACTTGTATTTACTGTAATGGGAGGGCAATAGCATTGTCTTTCTCAGGTCCAAGCCAYTGAAAGGTGAGAGGAAGGTGTAGCAGTTCAAGCAGCATGTCTACACTCGGAAAAGCCAGGATCAAGCCCAGCCTGTGCTACCTGTGCTTTCTACATGTGGTTAGACCCAACATTAATCCTCTAAGCATTGATATACAGCTGGTAAAATGCAATTTGTGAAACAACCCTTGCCTGTTCCTCTCTTCAGCCCTTTGAAGCAGAGGCCACTCATTACAATGTTCCTGTCTGCTGTGTGGTRCTCAAACAGGGTCCAGGGGCTCCTGTAATATTTCCTTTTCTTTAGCCATACCCATGGTGCCTAAATACCATTCCCCATAGTAGAAGTAGGAACAGGGCCTTTAAACAGACTGGCAGTTTTTTGCCAGGACCCTGCAGCTGACAAAGAGCCACAAGAATTTTACACATCTCACTGAAGGCCCTGAGCCTTTGTGCCTTATCAATTCTAATCAACCCATGGTCCTAATTTTGAGCTGGCTGGTTGATAGAATTAGACACCGGAGACAGCCGTCAAGGAAGGAACATGGTGTTTGATGTGGAAGCCGTCCTTCGATTTCGTTGTCTGGCAATGCACCAGTTCACAGGGCTGGTAGGAAAGCTCTTAATTATCTCTCCTTAGGGATGTATAAAGTCTTGTGGAATGTCTTGCAAGGGATGTCTGCTCCTTTCCTTCACAATTGCTGTTTCATACGATATTTCTCCCATGGGATGCCTAGACATGGCTGGACTGACTTTATGCACTGCTCCAGTTTCAGTTCTATGGGGACATTTCACGTGATGCTTGTTCCCCAGCCCTACTGTACTGGGGCCCACTCAAAATCCGGGAAAAAGTGTTTCTTGTCTGCTTGGTTTTCTGTTTGTCATATTCTTTCTTTCTAAGGGAATCCCAAAGTCCTTCTCCGCTTTTACACAGAGGCAGCACAAGTCTAGATCCCAGGCATTACTTTAATAAAAGGTGATGTAGATCAAGCGTCAGGTACCAAGAATGACCTTGCATTGGTGTTCCTAGCTGGGTCAATTTTTCATTTAAAAAAATGTTATTTTGAAAGGCTGAGTACTGAAAACATGGAAATGAAATGGCAAGGTATTTCCTAAGGGAACCATGTCACACAAAGAAAATCCTGAAGCAGTATTTTTTGCACRTTCAAAATCTGTCCCTGCCTTTTCCCTCTCTTTTTTTTTGGCAAGAAAACAGTTCATCAAGTGCAGTCCAAGTCTCTGTGTGAAGCCTTTTTTTTGGGGAGGGTGTGAAAAAGGGAAAGTATGCTTTCAATGAAAACATCTCTGCCAGCTCTATGTTTAATACTTCTACCAAAGTTAGAGAAGATAATCACTGAGGAACAGTCTCCCTTGGTGGAGCAAAGGGAAGAGAGTGTTTCACTGCTGAGACAAGAAGGACAGGTATCCTAGTGGGTAGGGGCAAGGCAGAAGAGGACTGGAAATGTCCTGGTCTGTCTGGAGGAAAGCCAGACAAAGCAAAGATTTTAGGAAAAATTACTTGTGTGTGGAATGCCTCTACTACGCAGACAGACCAAAGGTAGTGGTTCACATGGCAGACCATGGAAGGAGTGGATAGGTGTTGGCTTCCCATACCACCCATGGAATACAAAGCCTACTGTACTGTAAAACAGCATGTGGACACATTTCTCAAGGTCCATCAGAAACCAAGCCATTAATGCCTTAGAAATTTAGAAAAACATGCCTATAAAGGATGCTCTATAGCGCTCAGCTCCATGGCCTTTGGGAAGGACAGAACACAACGTATGTTATTCCAAGGTAAGCCTGTGCTTTTTTATGTTGAGTTTTGAGCCCAACTACCATGTGCAGTGGGCTAAGCTACCCACTGTGTATTTTTGGATACTCAAACGGCAGACTCTTCCCCCTCCCAATACCAGGTTTGTTCCTCCTGAAGCTGACTATGGTCTAGGCTAAGGAAAAATCAGTCTCAAACCAGTGTTTTTGAGGTCTAAAACCTCACAAACCTCCTGCCAGATGCCAAACTTATTTCACCAAACTCCTCTGCCGTGAAGAAACTAAGTGGTTTGGGTCTTGATTAAAACCAGGCAAGAATTCATAATAAACTGTAAGGTGTTTATCAGAAGCCAAATTTCTGTTGGCATGCTCTTTATCTTTCAACATTTGGGACCTTTCATTCAAAGGAAGCTGATTCCCTTGTGGGCTGAGGACCAGCAGGCCAGGCTGCATCTTTACCAGGGGTCACGGGATGCCTGTACGAGTGTCCCAGGCCTCTTCCCACCAACACAAAATATGTCTGCTCTGGGGGTGAGAGCAAGAAGCAAAGGGAAATAGCTGGGACCTGACAGAGGTATCTCCTCAAACTGTTCCAAGAAGATCACAAGAGCTTGTCTGGTCACTCCTCAGCATCTATGAACACTTCTCAAATCAACAAACAACATTTCAGGCTCKCAGCCAAAACTAATCTCATGATTAAATGAAGGGCTTGTTGTTTTTGAGAAGGCAGTAAAATTGTCAGCTTCAGAGACACCTGAATTAAATTCAGAAACTTAAATTATTCAGCCAGAAACAGTGAGAGCCACAGCAGAAGCAGAAGTGTTTTCTCCTTCTTCCTCCCAAATGCAGCTCCTCACAGCCCCGTGGCTCACAGAGCTGGCGCGGCAGACCCTCAGGAGCCTGCTCTCCTCGGCCAGGAAAACATGCTGACGTTTCCCTAGCACAGCACAGCTATTCAAGGGAGTATGCAGAGACAAACAAACAAAAATAAAARGTAGTGTGTGTGTTGTTGCAGGCTGCAGTGCTTCATCTCCAAGTTTTGCTTATGAAAAGTGACTTTTTGAAGCAGTAGCAGCATTTCACACTGGAGAAGTCAAGCTTTCTGAAAGCTTCCACTTTTCAATCAAAATGAAATATGTGCCCAATTCTCTGGCCGCATATTTTTTAGCACCAGGAGGCAAGCTCTCACCCTGCACAACATTTTCAGGTGTCCATTGACCACATGAGGTTCCTATCAAATAGTTGAACAGCTGAATAACAAGCAGTTTGAGAAGAAACAAAGTCTTCTGCAAACAACCACCTAACAAAAAGTAGGTCCAGATTTTCCAGATATGTAGGTTTCTGTGTTCGCTTAACTTTTTGAAATAATAGGCATTAAATGTTCCTTTTTGTTGAAAGGGGACTGCAGATCATTTTCAGAGTTTGATAGTCATTAGTTTCAATTCTTTTCCTCCTAGAGCCATATGTTGGTTTGAAGTTGTGGGAATATCTTAAACAGTGCCAGTGAAATATTTAGGATGTCTAAATAGATTCTGAATAAATTTTCTCTAAAATATGCCCCAAAACAAAACAACAGATGGGTTTCAGTGCCATGTGTGGTATACCCGAGTACAGGAAGCACCCTCTGTCTCTGCTAGTCTGTACTTCCTAAAGACGTGCAAAAACCACAGCAGTTGCTCCTCCCTGCATGGATATTTCCTCTTGACCCCAAATGTGGGGCTTAGAGACCTTGTGCTCTACTTCCAGGTGAGTTTTTCCCCAGCCTGAGGACACATAGTTTTCCCAAATAGCTATGAAAAAATAATGGAGCAGCTCCATAAGGACAGTAATGCCTGAAGTCTGGTACCGGATGAGTTTGCTTCCTGATTTATCAATGGTAGTATCTAAGCAGCTATGAAAACTGGTGGAAATTTTGCCTCCCATTGGAATATTCACAGGAGATAAACCAGAAGAGCATTTTTCATCTCTACCTGATCACTCATATTTCACAGCTCTTCTAGGAAGTGAATCATCTTGGAGTTATCTACCCCTTGGCCAACTCCAGTGGGAAACAGCCAGAGGGTTCACAAGTTACCGGACAGAGGAAGAGCCAACAGGCTGACGCACACATGCATCTGCAGTGGGAATCAGCTGGCTGCATTTCTTTAGGAAGCCAGGCTAGAAAATCCTTACTGAGATAAGTCTATGGGGCTAGTGTAACCTGTCGCAGATCTGCTAAAGCTCTATCACTAGGTGTTCTTGCTAGCTACATRAATGTCCAATTCATTTTTGAAGCCTGCCGAGTTTTCAGCCTCAGCAAAATCTCCTGGCAATGATTTCCACCAGCTAATTGTGTGAAAAAAGTATTTCCTTTCATCAATTTTAAATGTGTTGCCTTCATTCTCAGATTACGAGAACAGAAGTTCCCAATCTGCTTTCTTTATTTCACAGTGTATTTTGCATACCAGTGTTAGCACGTATGGTATTACGATCCTGTGGAGGCTGTCTTGCATTGTCGGTAAGAAAATCTGCAGCAGGTTGAAAACTGAGAATGATAGGAGAATATCAAATAAATGTAAAAGCAAAGCAAACAACATTGGGAGAGCAATACTGATAGGGTTTTCCCTCTGTTGAATTTATTTAACGCCTCTATTTCTCATGAAGCTGCCACAGAATTTCTTGCCTGCCGCACCGGCCTGTGCTGGTATCCAGGGACTTGGCTGGAAAACTGAAGACCGAGTCACTATGAAGTCAGATGGGCCTCGTGTCTAGCAAATTGTTCTCTCTGTCTTTGTGTGACCTTTGCAGAGGGGAGTTCTTGTTAGGCTGTTTCCCTCCTTTCACCCCCAACCTCTCTGGATATATCTGTCAAGTGTGTTTTACACATGCACCAGTGCAATCTATTTCTCCATTTGTATTCCATCTGCCTTCAACAAATTCTGAAAACCTTGGCTGGGCTGCCTCATTTGTATGCACTTAATCTGGCTTTATCCTGTTTTATGGAGCGTCTTCTTTAAATTGATTCAGGCAAAAGCATAGCAGGGCTTTGCATAGATTTCGCATGCATGACATTTCTGCACAGTTGGTCCCATTATACACCATYCTGAACACACTCTGCCCATAAAAATACCATATTAAGTGAGAAAAAAATGTTTTAAAATAAGGGGAACCATGGTGGGAGGAGGAGGAAGATTGGTGAGCAAAGCTAACCACTGTCCACTACTCCAGTGTTATTCAGGGGCATCATTTTCCAGTCTTTAGTGTTTGAGCATCCAGTTCATGTGATGTCAGTTTTATGTCCTCTGTCCAGGGCTGTATCTTACTCTGCTGAACCACATGGAGCAGGGTCAGACCCTGCCTGAGTCCCAGATTTCCCCCTTCCCTTCTGTGAATCTCTGAGACTCTTGCAAGGGGCATTTTGTCCACATTGGGGGTTCAGGGTGGGGAAGACCAGCAAGGCCTGTGTCCTCAGGGAGCTCAAGGTGATAGCACGGAGAAGGTGTCAGGCACATCTCTTTGGCTACACCTCTTTTACACTCATAATAAACCTCAGCATCTGCTCAGTTGTCCCCGTACCACACCTCACAAAGTGGCAGTGGCTCCAGCCCCTKGGTGCTGTCACCCAGCTCATCCTGGAGCAGGCACCAGAAGCCAGGTTTGGGAGTGGTGCATGATGACAGAGCTATTCACTTCAGTCTGGCTCTTCATCTGCAAAGCTAGACTGATCCCACAGCTTTCTACCAAAGACTACTAGTTAATTCATGTCTTTTGGAAGCCCTAGCTCCAGGCTTAAATATTCCTGCTTATGCAGAATTTCTAATGAGGGAAAGAGAAAAACCACTGTATTAGTAGGAATTCAGCTCTCCTACCCTCTGTGATCTTTGCCTGCCCAAACTCAGAATGATTGCTGAAAAGTTTGTATCTCACTTTCCTTGCTCTGAGCATAACATGAAAATGTACCTGTTAAGACTTCTGTGGCTGTAGCATTCATCATATAAAAGCTCCTTTGCTTCATACAGATCTCCAGGTGTAAGTCCTTATCAGTGTCAATATATCTTCAGTACTTTGCCCATCAGCACCAGGTCTGCCCAGTACGAAACCGCAGACCTTTTGTATTCCAGTTTTGCCATTCCCAGATGCTGCAGGCACTTCAGAGACAATGCATTCAAATTTCTAGATGTAGTTCACAGCATCTCTCTAGGGAGTGAAAGCAAAAAGGAAAATGAAGGCTTCCTAAGAGCAGTTAAGAAGCAGCACTGTCAATGCCTCTGTATGCAAAAAATTTCTGGGGGAGAAGTTTCAGCTAAGCAGCTGAAACAGCAGCTCTGTTTTCACATACTCCTACATTGGAGCAGTAGGGTGTGGTGCATCAGATCAAATCATGCAAAAATTGGGGACCAAAAGATCGTAGGAGGTAGATGAAGGTGGGAGGGAGAGGGACAGAACCCTGATAAAATTTCAGCACACCTTAAAAGTCTCAGATCTCAAAGCTAATTGAGGCAAAGTAAGCCTCAACTTGAAATACATGAGCCTATGCTTTCTATTGCTATAAACTCTAAGTATAGCAGGTCTGATCAGGTGAATACTGCTTATTTGATGTGACCAAGCAACAGYAAAGAGTATTAATCAGCATTCTATTAAGGAGAATTAATATTTTGTTAAAAGGCTGCTAATGATTTAACAATATTATTGTTACATTAAGGTTGGGGGAATTAGAGAAAGAGTACTTGTGTTAATACGTCAACTCATTAAAAGCCCAACTCCATTTAAACAGACACTGTTAGGTTAATGTGTTACATATTAAAAAGTCCAATTTCCTTTGCTGGCTACAAATAACAGCATAGATTATTGACACTCAGTGATTTGTAATGCACTATTTAACTTTTCACTTCTTGTGCTTGTGCGTTCTGCTTGATTTATAATGATTGGAACTCAGGCCCTATAAATTTTCTCTACTTAAAAGATGTTAAACCATTTTTATAATGGAAAGAGAAAAAATCCATGCTGCCATGACTGGACATGGGAACGCAAGTGGGATCTGATCTTTTATAAAACTCGATAAAACCATTCTCATGACCGCATCAGCATTTTGTTGCTTTAGTGGGAGCCCACTGGCCCTACCCCATGGGGTCTCCTGCACTGCTGACCTGGGCAGCGCAGAGTGTCTGATTTACCTCCGGTGGGGATATCTACCCTGAAGGAAATCCATCCTTGCAGAGCCCTTTGGGTAGGATGCAACCTACAGAACTGGCACCGTTTCAAGGCCACCATTTTCAGCGTACCATGTTAACGACAGTAAAAAGACAGGCCCCTGGGTMCTGCTAGATGAGAGCGATGCAGGGCCGTGTGCTCAGTCCCGGGTCCTCGTTAACCAGCAGCGAGCATCTCTTCATCCCRCTGGGACGCCGGGGCTCGCAGCCCTCCCCTGCTTGCAATACCGTCACGCTCTCAAGCGAACTCTAACTTGCCTTCGGAGAAGCCTCATAAATCATGATTGCACTGCTTGTGAGGAGCCAGAGAGAAGTCGTGTCATTAGTGGCCTTCTCTCTGGTTGAGAGCTGAAGATAAATCCAATACATTAACCAAATGCAGATGGAGGAATTAAAAAAAACAACAACAGAGGCTCTTGAAGATAAATCATGCATACATGTAAGTTTTGCAAAAAAGCTAAGGACAGAGAGAGTTTCGGAGTGGCAAAAAGCAAGCCGTCCCCCAATCCCCAAACTAATAATAAAACAACAGAGGAAAAACCTCTCCAGTTTCTCCCAGGGCACTGGGAGAGTCAGACTCAGAGTCACCCTGAAAATGGGAGCCATCCATGGCTGCTCTCTGACCGTCTCCTTCCTCCGGGTGCGCAGAGGGGCCCTTGTCTATCGGGAGGGCAAGCGAAAACCCAGCCTCGCTGTCCCAAGCCTTGRGGCAGGAGGAGACCCGGCTGGGTTTTCTGCCTGTGAATGTGGCTCTGGCAGGTTAAAAAAAAGAAAATTCTTCCCTGAAAGGAATTTATAAAGATATGGGGGAAGACTAGCAGGCGGCAGGGCAGGGCTGAGGACCAGTGCCCRCAGAGCGAGGGAGGAGTGGAGGGCACTGGGACAGCACGCATCACTCTCATTGCACATCTGCGGCTTCGTAGGGCTTCCTGTGATAACAGAGATATCTCTATTGCTTATTTTTGGCCTGCAAAACCATAATGTTGAGACTGAAAATTACTGTTTACATCAGGTAAAGGTGCTATTTTAATGGTGCAGCTTAGGGAATCCACCTGCTTCTGAGAGCAAAGCCAGGGAGAAACTTACAGTTTTGCCCTTATTAAAAAGGTGTTGTGCAATAACCTTATCACTGATTACTGACTTATCACTGATTATTTCTGACTTCCAACCCAGGTAACAGAGGATGATAACCTTCCCTGCGACATTCCTGCATCACACCCGGTACCGGTTGCTAGTCCTCAGGCAGGACTCAGTCCTGCAGGAAACTTGAAGAATTCAAGAGCAACTCTTAAATTCAGGTTGTCTTTAAAGTTTGCTGATGAGAAGAAAAAGATATTTGTCTGCATGACTGAACTGTGGTTCAAAGACCCAATAACTGCATGTACTGTGCAGGGATGAATTCAGTATACATTTCTGAATTGACTTTTTATATATCCATCATCAATAAATCCTCAAAGCCACTTGTATCAGGATAAAAACCAGCTATGGAAATCATTAGATCTACAGTCAGTAATTGATAACACACATTTCAAATGCAGAAATGAATTAGCTTTTAGCTTGGGGGGGATTTCAGACTGTATCTAATTTCATTAGGCAAGAAATTCAAATGATGAAGGAATAGCCTTTATCGTTCTGCTTTTAAAAGGGAATAGTTTGTTATCTTTTTGCCTCCTCCAAAGAGATCTTTTTTTGTTGTCTAAAAAGTTTAAAGAGCTGAAAAGTAATCGTATGGTTTAATACAATGTGAACTTCTAATTTCACACATCTTCTGCCTCTCCAGAGCTCAGAGTTTTCATATTAGTTTTACTCTTAAATATAGACATGGTGTTCTGCACCTGATTGTTAACAGTTAAGCTTCCTCTGTCAGTGCCAAGACATTCGAACACCTCTTTGTCCAAGCATTAGAAAGAGCTTTGAGAGGTGTGATGTGAGCTGAAACTCTCTCTGCCGTCCATGTACAGTAGCTTCTCTCACAAAGTAACTGCTTAAAGGTCGTCTTTCTGCTCAGAAGCTTTCACACACTTCACTGCTCTCGCTAACTTCAAAACACTCACACAAAAAAAGTTGCAAGGAAGCAGGGTTTCAAACTTCTGCTGAACTCGAAAGTTGGGCAGGGAGTAACTCTTCTACCCCATGATGAGTTTCAAGATGCAGATTTGCTCTTCTCCGTTCTCCCCCTCCATCCACGCCCCAAGCTAGGACAGCAGGAGGCTGGCTGAGTTTGAGCACACTTTAGTAAGTAGAGAATGTGAAACATTTGTTGTTGGGGTTGCTTAGGCAAGGGGAAATGTTTCATCTTGTATTTCAATAGTTAAAAAAAAGACGCTCCCTCTCAGCATCATTTTATTTTATTTTTGTTCCAGAAGTATGCTGTTCTGAACACAGGAAAAGGCGTTTCCATGCTTAGTATGTCACGATGCAACATTTTCACAATTTGGACTTGTTTTTCTTTTTCAAAATAAAAGTCATATATCAGGAAAATCAGAAAATATAAGCCTGTTTTGCAAAAAGTTTTATTTTTGACCAATATTTCTGAAAAATTATTTGTTATTTCTGTTGTTTCCCAAAGTTTCCAGTTTCACCCAACAGCACGTGGAATGGGGACATTTTCTAAATTTCAAAGCAGCTTTTGAAGATACCGCATTCTATAAAATGTGTCCCCTTTCCCGTCCAGTCCTACTCTATGCTCAAAAATGAAATGCAAGTTTTCTGTACTGCATCCGGCTCCCTCACATTCTTGCGTCCCAGAGCAGAGTGTCTTGAATCCCTTTCTGCACAGTGAAATAACTTCAGCAGCAGCTGCTGGGCCTGCCAGGCCTTGCAGAAARTCCCATGTCCTCATGGCAGATGTGTTTTCAGATGCTCCTGGGCAGATTGAAGTGGTTAATCATAGGCTTTCTGCTTCCTGACACCGGGTATCAACTCCTGGGTTATTCTGTAAGAGACAGTGCAATTTTTTTCTTTCATCAAGTTTGAAGAGTAAAGAGCTCACTCAGGAAAATGATTGTAGGACTGCAGAAAGTTAGGGCAGGAAGGAAGCTGACCTCAAGGCTGGCCCACTATATCCATGTCTCTCGTGGAAGAATCCCAAATTCTTCTTCAAGGCCTCCTGTGATGGAGGCTGCACAACCTCTTCTCATGGCCTGGCAGAGATGTCTCTCTCCTTCTTCTCTTGATGTCTTCCATGAGTCTGCAGCACTGGACACTTTCTTGTCCTATCTTCCGTGGACTCACTGAACAAAATATTCTCTTCCTCTTTGTTGAAGCTATGAATATATTCCTGGGCTGTGGTGTGGTTTCCCTTTAGTTTAGTTTCCCTTCTCTTCTGTGAACTAAACAGCCCCAATTCTCTCAATTTTCCTTGAGGGTCATGTTTTCTAGATCTCTGACCATTCCTCTTGCCTCCTTCTGGACTCCCTCCAGCTTGCCCACCTCCTTAATGAAATGCTGGATTCAGATGGGACAGTGCTCTGGCTGGAACCCCTGCCCAGCAGCCTTACTTCGTGGGTTTTGCCTCTTCGTTACACACCTCTGTGTGGGTTTGGCCCCTGTTCACAGCAGTGGGACAYTGCTGACCCAGGGCAACACTGTGCGGGATGACAGTCCACCCAGACCTTTCTCGGCAGTGCTGGGTGGAGCTGCTCCCCGGGCTGTATATAACGAGTTACCTCCTTCTGTCTGAGTGTAATGCTTTGCCCTTGTCCCCATTAAATTCTGCTCTGTTTCTATTTTTCAGACCTTTGTATTACATTATCAACATCATTCTGAGTTCAAACCCTGTCCTCCAGTGCATCCACAGTCCTTCCCAGCGCAGAATGATCCTCACATTTTGGAAGGATATTCTCCATCACGCAGAGCGTGAACAAAAATGTTCAGCAGGACCAGGTGTAAGACCAGCTCTTGTAAAACCTTGTTTTTAGCTTCTTGGAGCACTTCACAGAGATAAGGAAATGACTCCTTTTTTTCATGAAAATCTGACTCCCAGATAGATGTGGTGGGATGCATATCAATCTCAGCCATCTTCAGGGCGGTCACCTAGCTGCTATGGGAGCTAGAGGAAGAGGCAGACCCCTTGACCTGATGACTTATATGATCCTAGCATATGTGTCTTTGATAGATGGGACAAACTGACCACTGAAAGGACTGACCATCTTTTAGTTTTTTCTAAGCTGGTGGTAGTCTGGAGGAAGAGACAGTTGCTGCACTGGAAGGCAATGCAGCCCAATACTCAATGTTTGCTTAGCAGCTCTGAGCAACCTATTTCAATCCTGCAACCATCTTTAATAGATAGAAAATGTATAAACTGCACTAACATCAATCTGAAATTCCTACAATTTATAGGAAAAAAAGAAAAATGAAAAAAGAAATAAAACCTCACAGCTCCTCTTTTGTTTGCTCTGGGCAACATCCCAAAATCACACCAAACTGCAGGAGTGATGTTAGCTGGCCTGAAAACTCTGAGGCTATTAGAGAAATTGAATCCAGACCTTTATAAAAATCATTTAAAATTACAGAGAAACCCATATGGTTACAGAGTATTAAAGTCACAGAGTGAAACACTCAAAAGTTAGGAAGTCTGAGATTTAAGGTTGTCTGCAAATGCATTTTCAACAGGAATGGCAAAAAACAGAACTCAGCACAAAAGCCACACCTTGCTACATTTCAAATACCAGTACATGAGTATTTTTTAAGGAAAGCAAGAGAATTTCTGAAAGCTTTCTTTTAACCTGTCTTAGGCAAGATGGCATGTTTTCCCATTCCTGTGCTCTGAGATAGAATTGCATTATTTATGCTGAATTTTTTTCGGAAGAAATATCATCCTCAGCAAGGTATGTGACATGGAAAAATTTGAGACTGAACAGAGGAAGGCTAGTACACTCACAAACATCTGAAAATAGGAATTTGCCTTTTGAATTGCAAAATAAATTTGAACCAGTATTACTGCCTCCTTTTAAAATCCGAAATGGGATCGATTTCATTTATCCCTTCATTTTAAATGAAGTTATGGGTTAATCTGCCTGCCAGCAGAGCAGCAAAGGAAGATTGTCACCTGCTTTCGTCAACTATATCATGAAAACATTAACATTTAAAGTACGCATGGACTATACCTTGCACAGGGAGGGAATGCCCCTGTGACTGCGTTTGGGAGAAACATCTTGCTTATTGGATCTGTGGGTGCCCCATGTCATGACACTGCTGTACTGCTACAGGGTGAACTGCTCAGACCATGGTTGCAAAGCAAGGTTTTTCTGGTACTACAGATTTTTAGGAGTGTGGGAGATTTTTAGCAATTCTAATTGAAGAAGGCCCAGAAACATCAAAAGTTCTCTTCAGTTGCTGTGAACCCCCAGGGTCATCCCTGTATGCCAAAATCAATAGTACCCACACTGTATTGATTTTGAAATTTGAGATTAAAGAGCATCATTTTCTAGTGCCAGCTGCCATCTAAAACACCAAAGTAGGAATGAAAAATTCTCACCGAAAAAAAAAAAGTAAAACAAAAAGAGAAGGAATTGAGTTGTGTTCCTTTATATGAAATAATCAGCTTTAACCGAGATGAAGTTAAGGTCTTAACACACTGAGCACAAACAGGACCTTTTCATTAACATCCAGCCAATGATTTTGCAATGAAGGATTAACAACATCTTAAACAGATGTTTCCAATGAACTTCCAAAAATGTAAGGTTTTTTTTCTCTACTAGGGATTAGAAGGATGTACAGTAATTAGTTCTGAAATATTTTGGCTGGATTACTGTGTACTGCTGTATTAAGGATATGTAACTATCTCTCACTAGTCCGGATAATACATTCCATTTTGTATTTCAGATTCATTTATATTGTCTGTGGATTTGCTAAAAGTATAAATAGAACAAAATCCCAATTTTCATTTGCTGACAATGTGTCCGTGCACATTCTTTTGAGAACCCTTTAAAAAAAATCCAACTTTTTTGACTAAAGACTCTAACATTGTGGAGCTAAAGCTATAACCTACATTTTCTGAAATGGCTCTGTCTTGCATTTTTCAGTTCTGAGGAGTTTGATCTTGGCCAATTTCAGAAGATGGCAATGATTTTCTTGATGAAGCCATCAGGGAGCAAGACTTGAAAGACTGCTAGCTATTTTCTGCACCTTGGTATTTGCACAAGTGTATTGTTTTTATAAGTAAACCCAGCGTGAGGTGGGAGCCCTCAACACTTCTCAAGAGCAGGCAACTGCTTCTTAGAGCTCACTGTTCGGGTACCCTTGCCTGATGTATCTGAAATCCAAGATGCCAAGAAAGAGAGTCACACCAAGTCAGAGACCACTTCTGGAATGAGAAGACCTATCTGAGCCATAATTATCAAGCTTTCTTRCTGGTTGGTATTTATTTAAGATGTGTATGTTCAGTGCATGAGCAATGACACAGGCTAGAGGCAATCCACCTCTAGACAGCTATGTTTTCTGTGAAATACTGAAAGGCAAGACCACAGAAAATGACAGGATCCTGTCATGCCAGAAGCAGCACCCAGGCTCTTTCCCAAGGCTGAGGGAGGAATGGAAGAGCTGGCTGAAGTAGTCAGCTTAAGAATAGTAGTAACAAAAAGTTAGCCTTTATTTTTAATGACATTTTGGAATTCAGCAGTATAAGAGAAGGGAAGGAGGATGACACCTTCCCATTTGACGACTTTATAAGGCCAGGCAAAACATTTTGTGCCCTTTTTTTTCAGGTGTTTATGGATTCCAGCCATGGGGGAAAAGGCAATAGTCCTTAGTGCGAGAAACCCCCAAGGGACATATTGCCCTCATAAGAGCCGATCTCTCTCCATTGACTAAGTCTAGCTGACTGGCTGAGACTAGGCAGCTACAGATGAGCCAGATGAATCCCACCTTATGTGCTACGGATACAATGCCAGGCTAGCAGAGCTCCAAGCGAAAATGTCACCCCGTCACAGTAACTGCCTGAGGAAGAAGTCTAATGGCCAGCTATGATGTGTAGAAATTAGTCAGCAAGTGTTTGGAGTTGCAAGTCTGCATGAGAATACCAGTACACTGCTCACAGGCATTTTACAAACCAGAAAAAAAAAGGCAATAATTCATCATATAAGTGATTTATAATGAATTCTTAGCCCTTTGCTATTGGCTACTGTGTGTCATCAGAATCTAGGAACAGACAGAGTTTCGGGAAGACTGTAAATCTCATTAAAAGTCAGCAGACATATGTTCTCGAGAGAGCGAATGCAGAATATGCCCGTTATTTCCGCTAGCAATGCTTCCATCTTGCCTGGATTGAGGCATCTGACTCCCGTTTGCCTGTCATGCGTAGTACTTAACTGAAACATATTGGAACAGTTTAATATCCATTTATGGAACCTGTCCATCAAAATGCCAACTTCTCAAATGGTAAATACCAGCAAAGTGCCACTTGGCTGCATGAAACCATGGCCCAGTCACCCTGACACTCTTTTGGAATGACAGATCCCCAAATTTACCCCCCCAGGAACAGGACAAGACGACTAATGCCATGCTATTTGGTTTCACATATGATTTACAATTCCTTTACAAATCTGGTGTATTTTGTCCTCAGAGAGCATTTGTTTCTGGGGCAAAATCTTCAATTGCTAAGATGCTGAAAAAACGAGCTCTTCTTAAACACGGTAGTCTCTGATACTGCCAGTCACCGTATTTCACTTCACTCCGGCACTAGCAGTTGTTAGTCTTGGCTCCAAAAAGAAAAAGAGTGCGAAATATTTACAACAGTGCTCCTTTTATTTTCCAGGCTAACATAGTCATTCAGATTTGGAAAGCTTAAAAGAAGATGAAAGCAAAGTATCTTTATCACATAGCATACAGTATAAGAATTTACAGTCCAAATGAGCCAGTTTCAAGGAACACGAGAAGGGGGCTCTAGAGGTCTTATCTGTTACTTTTCCATATTCTGCTGTCTTGGAATAAAATGTAATATTTATAAAGAGGAAAACTGTGTACATTTAGACTGATATTTGGAGCCAACCTTCTTGTTTCTAAATATTCATGAAGCAAAGAGACTGTAAGCATCTCAACAGCGAGAAACACACTTTTTCAATGTATTTTTCGCATAATTCTCCTTTGCATTTATTACATTTCCCGTATTTTTGTTGCTTTAACCATCTTCCCTTCATTACATGGGTTCTGAGATATGGAAATGTGTAAAATTGGCAATCTGCTGTAGCCAAACACAATGTACACTCATCCAGTGTTCAGTTCTCTGCATCCGATTGCCCCGGCTGGCAGCATGCCAAGCGCCCATCTTTCCCTAGCAGTATGCTGCAGTAACGTGTGTGTCGTGTTGTTCACATCTGTTGTGCAACATCACCCTGCATTCGGTCTGCGTCGCACCAAGGATGCAACCTGTTTATGTATTGTCTGAACACACACGTAAAATCTGCTTTCGCCCACCCGAGAATATGCCCTCCGAAGAGGTGCGAAGGCTGTTGTCTGAGTGGGTCACAAATCAGAGTGTTTTGCTCCTTCGGACTGCASACTTGAATAGGGGTCAGTGAAATTCCAGATAAAAAACTACTGGGGGAAGGGAGGGAGGCAGAAGAAAAGGTTCAATGACTTCTTCCGCACTGCTGTGCCCATGACAGCACAGTCCCCGGCAAAACCGGTGAGAGGCTTCCCCTGGGGTCTCAGCAGGAGAAAGGGATGTGACGGACGCTCTCCTAGCTGGGGACGGATCTTGCTGCACCTCCTGGATGTGTGCCAGCTGATAACATGACGCCATTTCCAGCCTTGCATGTGTAAAAACACAAGGATTGCCTCCGAGCACCCTGTCCGAGAGCCCAGCAGCCGAGTGCCCTGCCTCCCACCGTGACCCTCCTTTACCAAAAGTGGTCAGGAAAACCACGTATATATACAGTCCTCCTCTTTCCCACCACCCTCTTTATACCTGGTAAGCTTAGAGAGTTCCCAAGCCAGAGGACTGTCCGGGCTGTCATGTTTCATAGCCTCTCACCAGCTTATCCTCCGTGAACGTGTCCCATCCCTTGGTTGGTACGTCAAGTGGCACGATATCCTGTGGCGCGGGGTTTCACCGCTGAGCTGCGGGCTGAGTSAACGTGCTGCCCTGTAATTTCATGAGTGAAATGATCATTCCCTCTGCACCCTCCTCGCCTTACTCAGAATATTAAACACTGCAGCCCAGCCGTGCTGTGGCAGCTCTTTTCCAAACCAAGGAAACACCTTCCGGTAAATAGACATGGGCTGGTAGGGATGTTGTTTCACTCCTGTGGTTGCCTTCGCCACCCTTTCTGAATCTTTGCTCATTCTGTTATATCCTCCGAAATAGGGTGACCATCATTGCACACAATACCTGAGATGAAAGCACACCGTGGACTGATGCAGGAACATTGCACTTTCTATTTTGCCCTCTGTCCCTTCCCTAATAATTCCTGCCACCGTAGCCCCTTTGCTGGCCGCTGCTGCATGTTGGGCTGACGGCCTCAGAGAAACATCCACACCGGCTCTGAGATCTCATTTCTGTGGTAATAGCTGATTTATTTCCTTTCACGGTGAATGTAGAGCCAGGTTATTTTCCCCTTACGTGCATTTCTTCACTTTTAACAACAGTGAATGTCACCTGCCATTTTACCGCTCTAGCTCAGCACCGTGRGCGCCTCCTCAGCCTTGACTGCAGTGCTTTGCGGTTGGCCGTGGACTTGATTATGCCGAATAACTCAGTATYGCAAGGCGACGGGACAGGGAGCCAGCCAAGCCGCGAGGCAGAACTGCTTCCCCTTTTCTTCCAAAGCACCCAGCAATGGTTAAAGCTGTGTTTTATCAGAGCACAAACATAATGCATCTGAGCAAGGGAACAGCGCAGAGAGCGCGGAGCAGTCGGATGAGGCAGATTATGCAAAAAGGTTAGGAAAAGGACTTATCACTCCTTTCCTGCTGCGTCCTTGGAGGATGGGTCTTTCTCTTGGCTCTTCCCAGAGGCGTCTGCGTGTGCTGAACAAACCCCATGAGCTCTCCTCGGCACCTCCAGCAAGTCTCTTGCCTTTCCCTGCTTCTGTGCCTTGGTGGGAAGCCTGAGCCTGGCTGCTGACCCATGCCCTGGTCTTTTGGGGCTTTCCCACTTTGCACCCCTAGTTGCGTTTCTTCTTAGAGGTGTTTTTTTTTTTTTTCCTTACTGCCCTCTTGGTCAGAAGCAGGGCACAGCTGCAGCTTCTCTTCCAGCCCAGTGACACCCTTGAAAATGCGAGTGTGGCCATGCTGGGTCTGATTTTAGGTCCCCTTCACTCCACTCCTGGTTTAAGCGGTGGATGCCTTAGAGGAGGGTAAGAGCAGATTTTTGCTCCCTGACACCCCATGCTGGTGGCTCCGACACTTCCTGGGCCAGGGGTTGTATGTTTGTGCTTTATGAGTTTGATGGATTTTTGCTATACATATATATGTATGTCTACATGTATATTTATTATATGTGACTGACCCATATAAACTTTGGTGCCTCCATCATCCTGGGGCCAGTGTGCTCCCCAGTGCAGGTCTGCAGTTAATGAAGAAATATCCCGCTCTTTTTCATCAGGCCCATCCTTGCAAAGATGCTTCCTAGCGTTTTGTTCCTATGAGAAATCAGGAGTAACTGCTCCATTCATGCTACGAGTGGTTTCACATGCATCTATCATGTCCCCTCCCCTGTCATCTCTACTGCAGGCTGATGGAGGAAACTCTGGTGCTCTCCACGCTCCCCCTTTCCCCTCATTTCTGCTTCTGCAGAGCCCCTCAGGTTGCAGCAAAGTCCCCCAAAGTCATAACTGGCCAATTTCCCCCGCTGTGGGAATTGCTTGTCTGTTCCTACCCTTTTTTTCCCGACTCCTAACCCCCTACTGACCAACCTCTCCCTGTGACGGATCAGGTTTTTTGGTGCAGGATACAGCTAAAAGCCTTAGGAAATTCCAGGAGAGCACATTAGGCGACTGCTGTCCTCTGCGTATTTTCACCAACCTGTGAGACATGAGTGCCAGTTACAGAAGATGGGGACCCTGCCTTAGAATATCTCGTTTATCCACGGGTGCTAATTCTTTCCTTAATCATATTTTCCACTCGTGAATGCAAAGGCCAGCCTTGCTGGTCTGTATTTCCCTGGATTGCCCCAAGCTTGTTTTAAAGATTTGCCTTTGCCCATCTCCCGGGTACCAAGGCTGAATTAAACAACTGGCAACTGCGCAGGGCCAGGGCTTCTGGAGATATGTTGCTCGTGAAACAAAGAACAAAATAATCTGTTTCTCTTTTTCCTCTTTCTTGATTACCCCTGTTCCTTCTCTGCAGGCTTCCTGTTTCTGCTGTGTTTGGAAAGGTCTGTGGTTTTAGTTTTCATGCTTTTACCATGCCTGCTCCATCTGTCACAGGGTTTCACGTTTACCCTGGCAGGCTGTTTGCTCGTCTTCATCTTCCATGTTTGGAAACAGCCTCTGCTTTTTGCTTCTTTTTTACTTTTTACCTCTAATAGCCTCCTCATGGCTTGGAAGTGTAGCTTTGTTCCAAGTCAGGATGAAAGCAAAACATCCAGAAACCTCAAAATCCTTCACAAACACAGAATTTCTGTCCACCCAATACCAGTACTCGCAGCTATTATTTTGCCATATTGAGCTGGTTTATATGTACATATATATGATCTTGGATGGATTATTGCAGCAAAAAGAGTAAATAATGCAATAGTGAATTACAACAATGAATATCTTAAGATGAAACATTCTTTAGCAGAGCCCTTTCAGAATCACCATTCTGTAATGTGAAAGCCTGTGATTTATGGCCTTCTAATAAAGATATCCTGGTGGAAAAAAACGATACACTTGCAGGAAGGCAGGAGAGATGTCACATAGTTTATACATTTTGAACTTTTATTTTGTTACTAGAAGCATGTATATAAATGGCTATTTATCAGAGCTGGACAGAAAATGTACATATTTTCTGATAACTTTAACACATTACCTCAAATTATTGCTGAAGAAGCTTGATTTTCGAGCAAGAAATTTCTGACCAGTCTGTGAATATGTTTTCTTTCAAAATATCTGTATTTTTTCCTCTTTTTTTCTGATACTAACAATGATTGCTAGAAAATTCAAAATTTATTCTTAATCTATGGCAATACGTATCAATACTTCTGGAAGATGAAGATGTTGGAGCCTTTAGGCCTAGTTGTGATAAACTGAGACTGTCTAGGGTGAGATAATTACAAAACATTTGCAATTATCGTTGTTGCTCATTGGAAATCTACAGTAATTTGCATGCAAGACTCCTGGGTTCAGTTTCAAGAAGGTGAACGAGCTGGATTGACAAATTTGTTAAATCTGCTTGAGAAGCACAGTTTAAAATAATAACAACAATTAGTAGTAATATAATTGATCTATTTTGTTCTGTGCATGACAGGAATTCACTTTAAATTGAACCAGCAAATTAAAGCAACATTTAGCATACTAAACAATATTGCTTATGAAAACATCTATTTATATCTGCCAATAATTGTTATCTAACTATGAAATATGCAGTGGATTATACAGTAACCTTGTGGTGCATCAGAGGAAAGAGATTTAAATCACTGAAGAACAGCTGAAATTTTCCAACAAAAATACTATATCTAGAACATCAAGACAGTTCATTTCCAAGCAAATCACTGAATAATCCACCCCACCCTTCATGATAAATGATGTTATCATTTCTGCACAGTAGATTAAAGGAAATTCAGCTCTGTGAACAAACTGGCATTCTCATTAATATTTTCTGTTTTGAAATTAAACAAGCTAAATGAGGAGTTTTGAGCAGAGGGAAGATTTGCTGTAATGCCCATTTGGGGAAAAATGGTCTTTGAAAATGAAAATAATGAAAGTTGCTGCATTTTCCTGGGAAAAGAGGAACTAATCCTTTTTTTCTTTTCCTCCTAGAATTCTCTACAGAAAAGTAGTGGGCTTTTCCAGCCAGCTGCATCAATATGTGTCTATGACTTTGCTGTGTCATTCAGAGTTGAATTATAATACCTTAGAGATATTAGAGCTGGCCTTTGGAAACGACGGCCAAAGTCAGCCCTGGGTAAATGGACAAGACTCAAGACTCAGCTAAGACTTGCTCAGGCCAAGGTTGTACTGTGCCTCTGGCGGGACAGAGTCCTTTTGCCCCAAAATGTTCGTGCCAGAACGAGCACGTGCGCGCTCAGCTCCCCGGCTCTGCGGGCTCTGTGGGGAACAGCTCTGGGAGGGCAGCGAGCAAATGCTGGCGTGTGGAGAAACTCAGCCSGTTTCTTTTACCTAACAGCAAGTTAAGAGGTGACTCGCTCATGATCTAATACGAGCTGACATGGGGAGGTTTCTGGCAGAGAAACAGATCTATAACTTTGCATTAAAAAGCATAATGAGAACCTGCTAATTGGAAGTTGGAAGGAGTTAAGGAGTAGAAGTACAGCACAACATTTCAGCAGCAAAGGTAACTAGCTAGTTGAATGGCTTTGCAAGCTATGGCAAAGCCACCCCATGCCTTGCTGTTTTAGATGAAAAGCAGCATTTCCCTGTCCTCCTGCCTGAAGAGGAAGTTTTGCAGAAATACCGTTATATTCTTTGGCCTGGAGTTCAGCTTGCCCAGTTGGAGCAGCTACTCGGGCGTGAGCAGATCCAAGTTATCAGCTGAAATGCCCCCAAGAGCTGCTGTCCTGCAGTCCCTCAGCAAGCCCTCACTGTGTGCCGCCCGCTCGTGGAGTGCTATCCGTGTTAACAGAGCATGCCTTTGATTGTTCTTTACGGCTAATTTGATCAAGAATGTATTTTTATATTTCGTGAATCAAACTCTTGACGGCACTCTGCAGCCTTGTCCCTTCTGATTCTCTTATCTTTGTGGCTCTCCCATCAACTCCCATGGTCAGGAAAGGCATAGATAAACTTAATTTGATCGGTCCTTTGTGTTGACGGGTTTGAATATTTTATCTTCTCTTTCCAGCATCTGACTACAAATCCTGCTGTGATAGTCAGAGCCTCGGTGTTCACGGAGGGCAACTCTTCTCTGTTTTCCCTGGTAAACTGCTTTCAGTGGTTAGCTAGTACTGCCACAGCTCACACACAAACCTCCCGTGCAGAGAAACACCTCCCTCCCATCCCTGGCCAGATGGGATGCTTTGCAGGTCGTGTTTTGGATGAAGACAAGCTCATTGCATCTAGGTATTTGCCACGTCCAGTTAGATGGCAGGAAAGACCTCCTTCCCTCCTGCTTTCTTTATGTTTGTAACTAAGCAGATTTGCCCTGGGTTTTCCTGAAAATTGATAAAAAGGAAATCTTCAGCACCGAGAGCTTCTCAGAGTCAAACTCTCCTTAGCACATGGGATCTAGCTGTCTTCAGGGCGACTGTTAGGGCTACGCTTTCTGCACAGCCCAGATAGGTATGCTACCAGTCTGGCAATGAAGACGTTAAACTGTGTCAACTACTGAGTTTTAATGAGATGCTAAACCACAGTGGCTAAAACCAAGGACACCACAAGGAGCACAGCAGCCCACCCCCTTACCCACAGGGCAAACTGGGGCCCAAAGTCCTTTCCAGTCACAAACAAAGTCTCCTAGTGTCAGCTTCATCACACCTGACTTAAACGTCTGCGGCGTAGGTGTCTACAGGAGAGCTTGTCTCCCTTTGTACTCAGTGGAGTCTAGTCAATAAAGTTAATGGAGCTAGAGAGGGATTTATCCAACCTAATGTAAGTTGTTTTTTTTTTTTCTATTTTAGGAAAAGATGAATCCCATCACATACTTGGCTGATAAGGGCTGTCTGCCAGGAGTAGCTCCTGGTAGATGTTTTCCCTGCAGAACCCACGTCCAGCCTAGGGGATCCCAGCCCCAGCCCTAGCCCCACGGTTATGTCTAAGCTGCTTTGTAGTTCCCAGGCCTGGTCCCCACTCTGTGTTTGGATTAGCCTGTGTGCTTACCAAACCTAAAACTATAATTTCAACCAATCAGGAACACTGTAGGCTCTTAGGTCCTGATTCAAAGCCTGTTAATGTCAATAGGGGTCTTTCTACAAACTTGCCCAAGCTGTATTTAAGACCTCGGAGGCTCCAGCTAGTTCTTGTTTCCCCAATGTGGTATATCATGGAGCAGACATATCCACTTCACTGAAGAGAAATGCCTGGCTGAAATAGTCCGGACGGTGCCAAAGGGTGAGATTGGAAAGTACTGACAGATCTCGGTGGAAGCATGTCAGATTCCAGCTGACTCTGTCCTTCATTTTCACAAGTGGCTTGGTTTTCTCAGGGATGAATATTAACTGAACAAATGATTTAATTTTGCTGATTAATTAACACAGGAAAAAGGTCTGACCTTGCTGTGGAGGTAATAACATTCCTCTTGCACCATCACAAGAAGATGTTTTAATTTTGTGACCCCAGAGCAGCTCAATCATTACTGTATGTTGAATATGTTGGTGAAGTTAACTTTACTGATGGGAATGTAGATGACCCTGGATGAGCAGACCTCACAGAAATGGAATTATCTGTTTTATGCAATCAGTAGATCAAGAAATAATACAGAAAAGTCATGAAGTACATGCCTGTCTCCAGGTACAGTAGCAGTCATGTGCCAAGAAGTTAGGATCAGAGTCATCTGGTCTGTCAAAAAAACAGAGTTAAAAGACAAGCAGAGAAAACTCTGTCTTTTGTTCTTGGATGATCAGTCCGTAACAGCTGGGGACGGAGGGAGGATACAGTTCTAAAACAACGTGAGGTTGTGGCAGGGCATGGGGTCTGCACTCCTGCGGTTTGGGAGCCCATCAGAAGCCCTCAGATTGATTTACAGCCCTGACCTCTCCAACCCCACTCATTTCCCTGGGCGGAAAGCGCACGCCTGCACTCAGCTGACAGTACGGTGGGGAAGTTGCAGAAAAGGCCGGAGAGAGCTGGGTTGTGTCTTTTGCTAACTTGAAATGCCTGCCGATAGAAGTAGAAATGAAGACTGCTCCTCAGCTTTTGGTTGGGTTTTATTTGTGAACTGGGGAGCTTTGGCACTTTCCTCTGAGGGGCATGGTGCTGCCAAGTTTTAGAGAGAGGTCGGTGGAGAAGGAGACTTCTGCTCTGAGCAGATAGGGGCAGCGGAAGGTTTTTAATCACTGAAGAAACTAAATAGGACCAGTCACTGAAAGATAGGACTTGCTGTGATGATCATTAGGAGAAATGAAGACCTTTCAGTTTGTCAAAGCTTTTCTATTTGAACTGAATGGAAAGAAGGATGTATAGAAGGAGAGAGGCGCAGCAAGAGGAGCACTAGCTCAGGTCTCAGCAGGCCTGCTCCTAAATCATATCTTTCCCACCGTCAGTCTTTCCGGCACTGGGCATGCACTTGTGGTGTGTCTCCTCAGCCCTGGCTACCTGGGAGATGCTTAGCCCTAGTGGTGGTGTCAGTGCCGCTGTGGCCTGGGGAGACCGGGCAGGTTGATGGGCCGGAGGTCACCATGGCTGGCACCTCTCCCAGCGCGGCATGGCTCACCTGCTGGTGGGGGCTGTGGCTCTGCTCTGGGTGGTCTGCACAGACCGGGTTAAAGGAAACGAGTTCTTCCGAGTCTCTTTGCGACTCACTCACCCATCCCAGGGAGCTCTTCCCTCCTTCGAGGGGTAGTCTGGGATTAAAGCTGAGGTTATAAACCTGGGCGCTGCTGTGATGGGCTGGACGTGCATTCTTGGGAATTTATTTCAAATACTGCCGTTTCGTCTTCTACTTTTCTTCTTCATTGTTTTCTTTTTTTGCCTAAGGACCTAGAAGACTTTGGTGGTTATTTATCCACTTCCTCTAGTTTCTTCTTTAGTCATTTTCTACATTTAAGAGTCATTTACCTGTGGGAATTCCTGGTCTGACGTCCTTTATTCATACAGTGTCATCACATTATCCCTGCACTGAATCCAAGAACTATAGCTTCTGCATGATAGCACTTTTCACCTGATGGTCAGAGGCTGAGATGCCACCATCACCCTTGCCAGTCTGGCCACTCTCCTATTCTATCGTAATACATCGGATGCATCTTCAATATCTGATCTGATGGTACCTTCCTCTCTAATCAGGGCTCTAGACCTGCTACAGTGTTCTTATAGTCAATTCAAAACTAGAGCTGGTCGAAAGCATTTTGGAAGAATGTTTTCTTTTCCCCCATAGAAAAATGCAGTCGGACTGAAATCAAAACATTTTGAAGGAAATGTGTTGATTTTGACTGGAAAGTATCAAAACAGATTGTTTCAACTTTCTCATTTTGTTTTGACAGTATCAAAATGTTTCATTTCCATGAGGTAAAAACATTTGGGTTTGAATTTCTCTCTTAGTTTAGTTTTGACTTTCACTTTACATGAAAACATTGTATTTTGTCATGAAAAGCATGAATAGAAGCTCTTGTAAGCTTCAAAATAACAAAAAGGAAACATTTCAGTATTTCCCAATTGAYATTTTCTGGGGAAGATGCAGGAGAGGAAGAGATCTGTTTCTCAAAAATGTTGATTTTGTTCTGTCCTAAATAAGAGCAAACCAATTTCAGAAAAAATTGAGAACTTCCTAGAGAACTAAAGTTTCAGTCCTCGCTGTCTCAGCTGCAGGATTTGCTGCCATGGATCCTGCTGATCCGTGAGTCCCAGGCGAGTGGCTGTTTGCTGTTCAGCTGCTCCCCAGGCCTGTCTTTTGGAGCCCTCCTTTCATCTGGCTGGTCCCTGGACTACTCCTACAGGCTTTACAGAAACCATGAAAGCTATGAGGCTAGATCAAAACCACATCTTCATTTTTAACCTTGCTGCGGTTCCCCCACTATTAACAGGCTTTTTGTAACTGGAAGGAAGGAAGAAGTGTTTAGTGTCTGCCAGTGAAAACTTGCTGGATAGCGGTGAGACAGGATAAATGAGTAGTCTGAAGAAAACAATTCAGGCAAGCTAGAACATAGAAATTAACCTTCAGAGGATAGAAACATATAAAATGAATTCTCTTCCTCAGCTTATCTGTATCACAAGCTGGTAATTAGTTTCTCTGTGCTGCACATTACCATACTGTTAAGCATGGAGAAAATCAGTAGGTAGCTTGAAAAGTCCCAACTGTTAAAAGATTTAATTTCCTGCATGCATTTCCTGTTTTGCTTTCCCATTTACTTTTTCATTTCTCATATAAATTTTCCTAGGCATTGGGGATGTATGTGCTCCTTGAGCATAGTCTTGACTTGAAAAAGTGTGTCTCAGTTTTTAAATCCCAGCCATGTCTGAATGATCTGCATTGCTTTGGGTCAGAGACGTGTCTTTTTATTGCCTGTATGTGGATTCTCTGATGTCTAAGATCCTGCCAGCTCAAGTTATAGCTCTGCTGTCAGTGAGGGTATTGCTAGCATGCCTCTTTCTCTTTTCCATGCTTGACAATTTTAGGAGTTTTAGTATTTTGGAGACTGCTTTCTTCTGTGAACTTAGGTTAAAACTGGCCAACAGGCTAACAAATTCATAGTTAAAGAAAGATCCCGTAAGCTTTACTTCTGCAAAAAGGATTACAAAAAAAAGGATTACAGGGATCTGAGTGGCCGTGCACCCGCCTAAGCTCAGAGACAGAAGGGATGCCAGGCTTTGGCTGAAAAATGCCTGAGAGCAGAAGACAGCAGGCAGAGGAGGAGGCCTGCAGACAGCAGGGAAAGGAGATAGGGGCCCCAGAATGATGCACAGGATCCCTTGTGACTACTACAAACATTCAGCTTCTTCACAGAGACGAAGCAAACCGCTGAGTACCTGGAGGTTTGCCCACTGTCAGTTTAATGGGTCCAGTTCAGCACCTCATCCCCACACAGCTGAGATCAATGGGTCATATGGAGTGTAAGTGTTTTATGAATACATTAAGAGCATGATATTGGCTGGAGTCTATTAAACAAGTGAGCGGTCTATTAGTAACCCCAGAGTAATAGCCTCTCTCCACTGTAATTAAAAAGCAGGTTCTCAATGCGTAGTTTCAGTCATACATCTGGACCTGATCCCTGGGCCATTCCTCTGCCACCCACCATGGGACATGATGTCTCTGAGAGCATTGTTGTACGAATCATGGTGTAAAACCACATCACTGGGTTAAAATAATAATAATAATAAAAAAAGAATAAGAGAGAAAGAAATGGGGCTGGGGGCAGGAGAGGAAATCAATACCTCATTGTGCTTTTATTTTAGTTCTGGTAAAAGCCCAAGATCATTCCTAGGGGCCCTCACAAGTTCATAAACACCTTTATTTGTAGTTTCCAATTTGACTTTGTTCAAACTGGAGGGTACAAATGTGTTCCTGTCGCTAGCTGCTGATTCTGCTACTTCTCCAAAAAGAAATGGCTTTGCCTTTTTTAGTGCGTGCCTCATAAAATAGGGATTAAGAACATTTTTTTAAAACATAGTTTTTGTAATAGTGCAGCCCCAAACCCCTTCAATCAGCAAACTTTAGCACGACTTGACAGACTAAACTGCCATTCCTTAACCCACAGGACAAGAAGTACCATTTGCACATGGTTGAGTGGCGACCAAGAAAGATTCATGTCGCTTGCTAATTGCCTTTGGCTGTATGCCACCGCACAAACATTTCGGCACTGACTGCATTTCTTTTCATGATTCCATCTTTGTAAATGCCTTTTTCTGTATTTTAATGACTCAGGAACGCATGTAACTAGAATCCCTTTAAAAAGGTGGGCAAAAAAAGGACAAGAAGCTATTGCTAGAAGGATACTGGTAGGAAAAGTTCTCCAGCAATGTCTGTGAAGACATCATGAGCCAAGAAGAGACCTCCTGAGCAAAAAGCTTGAACTGTACTCTGCTCTGTGCATGGCCACCTTGAGACGTACTACAAATGTCCACATACAGAAATGCTGGGCACTGGCTTTTCAGTGCAAAAGTAGTGAGACTTGGTGCAAAAGCAGCGTGGATGGGAAGCTGAGCTCCCATCACAGTTGAAGGAGATGTGGTAAACACAGCCAGCTTAGTCTGGAGAGCAAATCTGCTGATCACATAACTATTTCAGGGGGAAACAGAGGTCTTTCTAGACTCCGTGAGTTTTATTGGGTTAGATTTAGTGCCTTCAGCACTGGGATTCCTGACAACACCCTGCCTGACCTCCAGCAGTGGCTCCAGAGGGGGACAGGTTTCCAGAGGTCCTGGACCATATCTGTCAGTCCATGTGGCTGATCCAGCTGCCCTAGCACATCTCATGGGATACCAACAGACAGGCAGGTGAGCTGAGACCTCCATCTCCACTGACTTCAATATGAACTTGGATGCTTTGTTCACATGTAAGCACCTAATGTAAGAATTTAAAGTTGTGAGTTGAACCCTATACTGGCTGTCTTCTCAGGCAGAACAGGGTAACAACATATTCCAGTGGAAGCTAATTACTGCTCTGCAGGTGAAGACACCTGTGTGGTGTGACCAGAGGTTCTGGATTTGAATCCTGCTACAGACATTTGCAGAGGATTGTTCCCGTCCCACACAAAGGAACTTCTCCTTCCTTTGATATTCTACCCTCAGCCACATCTCGCAGTGCTATAGGAGATAGCTGAGCGTATCTGAGATGTCCACACAAGGTTGGAAAATATGATACAGGACTTATGAAAGACACATGTCCTTCTAGAGTGGCTTTCAGCAGCCAGGGTGGATACCCAAGCTAGATACTCTTCAAATGACCTTGGGCATCTCTGTGGGCAACTGAAACCCTCCATCTGAGTCCCTTTGCTACCTGAAAATGGTGCCCCAAATGAGCTCAAAGCTGAGCCAGTTTTCATCTATATCTCATTCCCAACCTCTAATCCCTCCAAGTTGTTCTGGGAATTGTGGAGATAACTCCAACAGCCCTTGTCCATTGTGAAAACCTCGACAGAAAAAAACAGGGAAAATGAGTAATTCTGTGTTCATGGTGACAATCTGTGGCAAATAACACAAAGAAAGATGTTGAATATTCAGAAACACTGACCAGCCATCCTTGAAATCAGCCGCTCTGGGGAAAGGCAGGTGGGAGCCAACCTTAACATTCATTCAATGGAGAGGTATCTGAAGAAGGGGCTGGCAACAGGAGGAAGGACATGGTCCATGAGCAAAGATTGTATTTGGTGAATCCAAGCAGGAGGCCAAGGTGAGGCTGCAAGGGGATAGTGAGCTGTGTCATTGCCAACCCTCTGCAGTCCTCACTGGACAATCCTAATATTTTAAGCATATTTTAGCTGTATGAATTACTTTCAAAAGAGAATTGAAGTACTTGGGATGAGTCTTACTGAAGAACTGCATTGCATTTCCAGTTATCTGTAAAATCTCCTTTAAAGCCACATAACAGGCTGTAGCCATTGATAAACTTTATCTGTTCATTTCTCAAGGGCAGAATCCTGTAAATAAAAGGGACTTTCTTCTCGCTCATTCTCACGTTTGTTTTGTCATTCTTGTGGAGAGAATGATTGATTTTGATTTCCTGTATTCTTCTTTTTCATTGATGGTCTTTTGTAAAGAAATACTGCTCACATGGGTTGTCTTTTAATAGCCCTAATTGAAATGACAGTAAATGTCATGACTTGAAGTACAGGATATGAAGCATGAATATATCTGTATATATATTCTTCTAACAATACAAGATGTATGATTATATAACAATGATAGGTTTATATGGTGATGACTTAACATTGACTTTAAGTACTGGTTTCAGTTTATTGTGTGCTAATATATCCTGCAGGCAAAACAGCACATATAGGCCTTAAACAAGAAACAATTAGAATTTGGAAACTTGACTTAAATTTGTAAAGGATTTAATCTACCATGAATGTTGTGAAGATAATGTCAAACTGCACAGCATTCTAGAAGAAAAAGAAAAGCTTTCTGAATCTATGCCAGCATGAGTTACAATCCAGATGCCAAAAAAAAGAGGCTTCCTGTTGCCAGTGCAATAGTGACCAAATATGCATGTGGATGCTTTGATAATTCACTCCCTAGGTAACTCATCCGGACCAGTTCAGTTGCAGGGAACTCAGCAAGACACAGAGGTGGTGAGAGACCTTCATTTAACAGCTCTCTGGTACCAAAGTAGGTTTGGAAGGTAAGAACCTCTATTTAGCAAGTGCTTGAGGCAGCAATCATTTAAGGACTATCACCAGACAGGCCAGTAGATGCAGCTTAAAAGGCAGAAGTGAGAAAGACATGAAATACCACACCCATGCCCAGAACTATGAAGGCCAACGTTGTTAGCTAAGTGGTGAGTTAGGCTGGGCAAAATCCATGGTGAGGATTGAACAGTGGTTCCCTGTGGAGGATAGGTCAAGCTAAAGCACCATGTGCTGAGTGGACAGAAGGCTAGAGCTGGCCCGCAGAAAAAACCCTGAGGACCCAGGTCTCCCCTAACCTCTGGCACTCTTCAGCGTCATGGGACAGCACTTCCACTGGGTGGTGGTGCCAATATTATAGCTCACCTTTCCAGAAATAACTGCAGTAGCTGCTGCTACTCTCTTGGATGGGCAGGAAGAGACTTCCCCATCCTGCAAAGGATCATGAGGAGGAAGCACATCATCAAAGGCTCCTGGCAGCCTCTTGACTGGGGAGCTGAGATCAAGGATGACTGTGAGATACAGGTTGCTGAAAGAATTTGGCTGTGACATAAATCAGGTAAAGTATTTTGGATTAGAAAGAGTACAGATGGTAGGAAATGGTTTTTATTTTGTTTTTAAATCATTAGAATGAGCTTCTGTAAAGCTTTCTAAGCTATTGTTTTGTTTAAAAAGCTTGCGGCTCCACATTGCCATACTCTAACAGTTCCTCTTACTCTGTCAATGGGATTATACTTGAAGAGAGCTTCATTGGCACTCATAGGTTGGAAGGAGATGATCCCAAATCTTCTTGTCCTCCTACAAGAAGTTGACTGCTAGAGCAGAAATCAAGAGAGCGAGCTTCAATGTGTTGTCCTATGACAAACTCCTTATATTTCCTTGGAATCTCTGAGGCTCTGTTTTTCGGGCACCTGTCAGTGATAAGTCTTGCCTACATTACTAATAACAGCTTGAATGTACAAATATTCAGATATGTATAGGTCTCCATCTTACTGTAATAACTGGGACCATATAAATAGTTAGAAGTTCAGAGTGATAGATACCAGTCTTAGAAAAGAGCTTGCTGTGCCTCCAAGATTAAACAGTATTAAGTCTTTCTTCATATCTTTGACTAATTATTATTAAATCTAAACAGTTTCCTGAATAGTTCAACTCTTTACATGCATATTCCCTTATTTTCAAAGGGTGCTGTTTCTCTTCTGGATTAAAAGTTCTTTTGGAAAAAAAAATCTACAGATGCTTCAATTCTCTGCTTTATTGTAACTATTTAAGAAAGAAAAGAGGTTTCTCAATAAGCATAAGAGTTGCATGCATAAGAGAACACAGATTTGATTTGTGAATATCTACTTTAAAATGGTCTTCTAAGGTATACCTGACCTATGTAAATCAGGTATCAAAACACTGTGTGCTGTATACAGCACAAGACTGTGGCTACGGTAAAGGACAAAATCTCTGGTGGTAGCATTCGCTGATAGCTAATGAATGAGTTCTCTGAGAAATCATTTGTGTATACAGAAATAAGGCTACAGTTTCACATAACCAATTTCTGTTTTCCTTCCGCCTAATAAAACTCCTCAAAGGGCAAGCCAAAAGGAGCTAGGGCATTTTGGCAATTGACACTTATGGGGTCTTTCAAGTGACACTTTGTCCCAAGCAAAGACAAAGAACCTAATGCCTTTTACATAGATTTCCACACAAAATGGAAATCTAGTGAAACCTTCCTAGTGAAACCAGGGTTTTTCATTTTAAAACGCTGGCTCCTCAACCATGCTTATAAATAAGCGCTTTTGTGTCCAGTTCAAAAACTGCCCAGGGACAGTTTCTCACTGTGGTGTTTACCTTCTCTGTCATGTGGTGGTTTTGCCACGTGTCAATGACAAAGAAAGACTGAGCACAATCTGTCCTGAAGTCCTCTTATACAACCAACATTGCTCAGGCTCACCCAGAAGTCAGAGTAGGCTTGATTTGTGTTTGCAGGTGCATCTGCAAACTCTCGAGTCTTTTCAGGATATGGAACAAATACATTTATCTGGAAGGGAACCCAAACAAATGAGATAATAGCTTGCTTTATTTGTGGAAATACAAGATAGCATAATTGGCATTAGGATCACAGCTGCTCACCCAGGCAGCAGGCATAATTGTTCTTCTTGAGGAGGCATATCTTCGGAGAAGGGCTGATGTGGAGGGGCTGAGCTAGAGCCTGCCATGCTCATGTGCTTGGCCAATTGCAACCACAGCCTGATGCCCAGACTACCTCTGTGAGGCTCAGCTTTAGTCAGGGGTTAGCAGCCAGGACAAGTGCAACCGAAAGGATGGGAGACTGTGAGGGATTATGGACCAACAACGTCTTTATCCTCACCGAGCAGACTGCAATTGATTATTTCATTTGCATCAGGAGGCCCTTGAAGAGTTTTAATATCAGACACYGAACACAGACAGTAAGTCTCTCTCTCTCTCAAAGCTCTTAGCGTTGGATATGTCACAAGTAA
This sequence comes from Apteryx rowi, assembly GCF_003343035.1. Taxonomy (NCBI): domain Eukaryota; kingdom Metazoa; phylum Chordata; class Aves; order Apterygiformes; family Apterygidae; genus Apteryx; species Apteryx rowi. The sequence goes on along the minus strand of NW_020450252.1, from coordinate 451,447 downwards.
CAGCGAATATCATCCTGCTTCCAAAGGCAGATTTGTCCCACTGTAGATTCCTTTTCCCCTTGGGTGCAGGCTCATGTACTGGCTGTTGCAGCTGGGGAGAGGTGAGTGTGGCTTTGGGAGTGCTGTTAGTGCATTCATTGAGTGCTTGCTCACACTTGTAGGTTCCTGGTGGTGAGTCTCAGTTTTTGTCTGGTCTTTCGTCTGAGGGACCAAGACTTGCTTTGACTCACATATCCTTAGTCTTCACAGACTGTGAAGAAAGTCACATGTAAAACTGCAGCGGAAGGGTACCTGAGAGAGTGAATTTCACACCTGAGATGAGATGCTCTGCGCAATGTGTTCATAACATGTTGTGTGGACCCTCAGATTCTGCCATTAGTCTGCTAACCCAGGGAAAGGCTGAGAACCGGCTGCCCCGCACTGGAACATCAACACCTCCCAGGGATGGCTGATCCCTGAGGAGACACACACACACACACACACACACACACACACACACCATACTCCCTGCTGACAATATGTGTTGTGCCACTCTGCAGAAGGACAAAAGGGCTACTGCAGAAGGACAAGAAGAGCAGTTCAACCCTGCATGCCCCTCAGCAGAGGAGGCTCAGTGGTGAAGGGCTGTTTGCAGCAGATGTACTTTTGGAGGCCTCAGCTCGCTCTCTAACTGTGCTCTGAGTGCATATGGGGGGGGGTTCCTAGAAGCTTATAGATTGGACAAGTTTGGGCAGATGTTTTTTCAGGTATGTCTGAAGACACATCAGTGACAGCAGGGTGACTTCCTGCCAATTTTCAAATCCTTGCTCCAAGCMCTGGAAGTATAGAGTTTCTGAAAGAAACCATTGTCAGAATTTAACTTGAATGAAACTGTTTTTTTCTTAATCTCATTCTTATTGATCCCTCTTATGAAATGAAAGAACATATAATCAGCTTTTCTATATATCACAGGCTGTTAAAGGTCACCCAGATATCTACATCAAGCCAAAACATGAATTAGGCCTAATATTTTGGACCTAAAGATGTAACATATCTGTTTCAGATAAGGACAGAAGAGAGCAGAGTGTTACCAACCTGTTTTTAGATTTATGGCATGACAGAGAAAAACTCTGTACAAGTACCCCACATCTAGCTATTTTGATGGACCCTCGTTTTTACCATCTCTTCAAGGAACCAACTTGAGTTCCTTAAGCTTACATCACAAAGCAGTTTTCCTAACCTGGATTCTTTGAGAGAGGTTTGTTTGAATCTTGAAGCAGGATCATCAAAACCTTGTACAACACACCAGTGCCACCTAGACAAAAGATGTTTCCCAGCCCTGCCTGATGCTCCCGTTGTAACACATCAAGGGTTGCAATGGCAAAACTGCAGTGTTGAGCTGAGCACTATGGTAGAAACCACCATCCCTGCCACTTTCCTACTGCCTTTCATGTTAGAGGTGTAGCCTGTGTCCCCTGTTTTCAAAAGCATAATCTGGCTGTTCTAAAAAGCACAGCTTTTTTGGAATGTAAGCAGTTGTGAGGAGGAGTCCTAGCATGCAAAATGTCAGTTTGGATGGTTCAAGTTAAAGTCAGTGAAATCCAGATTTCAAGTTGCAGATCCCATCTCTGCTTGTAGAAATGGTGTAAGAAATGGTCTTTTCTGCTTTCAGGACTGAAGCAGTGTCTGGAGGCCTCCTTGCCAATTGCCCAGGAATGTATTCACAAAGTCTACTTTGGATGTCCAACCTGAGGTGCCTGAGTTGGACCTCTGGTCACTGGAGAGAGATGGAGTCTTCCTGGGAATGACTCAGAGCTGGAGTCAAAAAAAGTCTACCCTYACCACTGGCTCCGGACAAAGTCTGAAGAGATTCACCTGCCAGTTTGGGCATGAAAAGTTGAATGTCCAATAGTGGCAATTCCTAGTCCAAAGCACTTATGAAGGATAAGGAAGTATGGGTAATTTATTATCTCCACTATAGAGGAGAAAAATGGAGGGGCTGTAATTAGATGCCTCACCCAAGATTGCATGCTGAGAGTTGCAAAGTTGACAAGCTAGGCGTCTTCTCATTCCTGGGTGAGGTGCCAAGTGCAAGAGGGACCTCTTCTGCTGTGAATACTGGGCTCCTCTTCTCCCCACCCTGCCCCAAACGTGATAGAATAGGATCGTATAGCAGATACATTTTTACTCTAAGTGCTTCTATTGCTCATGTAAAAAATTATAAAGTGCTAGTTTTGGCAGCCAGTTTCTGAAGGGTCCTAGAGATGCTCTTCCTTCCCAATTGTATCCATGTACAACTTTTCTTTGAGACAGGGAAGTACCTCTCACATCTGCCAAYCTTCCTGGCCATGTATTGGATTGCCTTCCAGGGAAGAGGAACGAACTCTGGTATGGCTAAAGTAAATCAGAGGGTTTGTTTTTCCAGCTCCTTTTTCCRTTGGTTATAAAGACTGCTTACATTCTAGAGGCTGTATTGCTGAGTTTTGAAACGAGAATGTCCTTCTTGGAGAAAATGAGCCACAAAGCACAGCATGAAGCTATGGGATAGAATAACAGAAAAAAAGAAAATTACTCAACAGCCAAAAATTCACTCCAGGTATGGCTACATGTATTAGCAGGTGGTAAGAATAAGAGGTGATGAATGCAGAGACAATTGTGGTATCTCCTGATGTACTGAGAATAAAGCATGCAGTCTGTATAGAAAAGTCATGCATTTATATTTGTCTGTTCCCCTGGAATTTTTGAAAAGATAGTTCTGCTTGTGTTTTGTTGAAAGAAGAGCCAGACTGCATAAAAATAATTAGGAGCTGTTTCTTTTATTATCTGTGATTTTTTCCTCATGCTAATGGATCCCAGACCATTTGAAACCAAACAATAATAGCTGGGGGGAAGAGTTGAAGGGATCTCTTCCTTTGCCAATGTTGAACTGCAGAGCATCTAATCATAACCAGGAGTTGGGAACCAAGCCCAGAGCCCTTCAGTGGCCAGTTCCCAGAAAGAAAGAAAAGAAGAAAAACATCACGAAGTGTCCAGAGGCGGTTTGTATGCAACCATTTCCAACAGGAATCAAAGGCATACACACCTGCAAGACAGCTACCATCAAGACTCCTCCTATTGCATATCTAGAGTAATGAACAAGAGAGTTATGCTGGAGCAGAGCAAAGACTGTGCAAAGTTTTCCACAACAACCTGAGCCACAAAGCCACTGGTCTCCCTGGAAAAGCCCCTTTTCCTATAGAAGAACAAGCAGATACCAAAAGAAGATAGTGGAAGGTGCTTCAGACAAACAGAAGGACATGTTTTCCTCTGCACTCTGTCAGCACCAAAGGATATGGTGACTGCTAAGGGTCTACATGGACTCGAGGGCAGAGAGGACAAGCTCATGGTTGAGAAACCCATGAAGGGCTGCTAAATAGAGAGAAATTGTATACAGACCATGAAATCTCTGTAGCTGGAATCTGGGGGAGTGACKGGGAGAAGCGTTACCTGGCTCAGAATTTCTCGTTAAAAGAGATCCTTCACCCAAACAGACTGTAATATGTCAAGATCCAAGGAGAAGATTTTGCCCATACAGACTTTCTCCCTTTTCCTGATTGGCCCAGGTCCTCACAAAATCTATTGAAACTCCTATGGATCTTCTCTAGCCATTATCTTCACAGCTGGGAAAGACCTGCACAAAACATAAGTAAACACTAATGATTTCAGCRGAACAAGAGTGATTCTTTTGGGAGAAATGAGTACTTAAGAAAGCCAGATTAGAACCTCTGTTAGTGAGATCCGATGTCATGGAGCTTGTTCAGCGCTTGGCACAGAGAGAAGGGGAACGCCTAAGGCACACATGTATTTATGCAGTTGGAGAAAAGATGAAATCTTYCATTTACTGCATCTCAGGCTTCTGGTGAGCCAACTGCTCGCAAGCATTGTTTGTGTCCCTGTTTATTGACAGTATATTAACCTCTGGGTGAAATGATAGGCCTCAGCAACTTCACAGTGGCCTTTATACTATTTGCAGTAACTGCTAAATACTGCAGCAGATAATGTTATTTATTCAGCACATTGCTAATGTCGGATTACAACGGGACCCCCATCTGGAAATGGAGAGAACCCCCTGCAAGAGGCTGGCATGAATTCATTTTAAATCAGTGCTGCTAGAATAAAGCATCTATTGAGAATATCTAAGCAGTGACCTTCATACAAAATGTATCGCATAACACTTTCTATTAAAATAATCATAAACACAGTCAGTAGTAAACAAAACAATCAAAATGTGTCTTGAAAATAAATGCAGAGAGGGGATGGTGGATGGAAGAAGGATTAGATTTCCATTTAGGTATTAAAGGCAATGAAGGATTTTTTTTTTTCCTTTTCAAATAATGTTTCCAAAATCAATAATGGAGGGAGGGAAATGGTGTGATTAGTAACATGGTGAGTAATTGCACCAGTTTGTCACCGCTAGTATTCAGTGTTAGAGCATCTATTAAGAAAGGAGGCTGTTGGAACCAACCCCAGTCAATATTTGTCCATACCACAAAAAATCCTGCAGTCTGGCTAAATTCTGTACGCTCTTTTGATCAGAGCTGCCTTGCTTCTGCCAACATCTGCTCTTCTCATTGTGATTAGGCCAACAGGCTCCAAGATCAAATCGCCATGATGCCAGATGACACACGCAGAGCAAGGTAATGCCTTCCTGTGATCTGTGCAGATGAAGTAGTGTTGCTCTCCCCTGGAAAACAGAGCTACAAGCCGATTTGCCAAAGGGCAGCCAARCTGGATGGCAGAGCTGAGCATTGCACCTAGACCCCGTCTCCCTGCCGGGGGCCCACGTCAGAGTAGAGGCAGGAGAACAGACCTTTGCTGCCTTTCTGAGAAGATACAAATGAAATCCCGCTTTAATTTCAGAGGTAAGTCTTGCTATGTTCAGACCCATGGTATTAGAARAGGCCATGCCCCGGAGGATAAGGCAATTTGCCTGTTACACAGGAAAGTGCGGTGTCCTCCCTTACGAAGCCAAAAGGTATTGTGTACCGTGTAGAAATACTAGAGCCCAAAATCTAGTGAAAGTCCTAGGCTGCTGCTGTCTCACTGCCATATCAGACCCAGTGGGCTGTCATTAAAAATGGAGAGTTCGAAAGCAAGCCTGGCGTGGGGGTAATGGAKAGACCTTGCTGCCACATTATCCAGTCTTGTATGGCTCTCCTTCATCATCAGCAACTCCACATGCAGTATTACCTCTAACCCTGCACCAGTATCCAGCTTGCTTTGATCTACTTAGAAAAACCCTTATGTTTAGAAGACATCCTAGCTTGAACAGACCCATGATTTGATTTTTTTATCCCTGACTTTCCATGTGTTTCTTCAAAATCTTCAGTTTTTCCTTCCAAACCTATTCTACAATCTTGCATACGACTGTGCTCAGAATATTGCGCCTGTAGTTGCAATTTTCTCTTTCATACACACAAGCACTGCCTTTGCTCTTTAGGTGGATGATACCCCCACCAGGTGGACATCCAATCCTTGCTGGGAGACCTGCAAAACCGTGGGAAGGATCCAGCAGGATTCAGGATGGAGATTGTTCCTGGTGTCACAGTCCCCTCTCCCACCTTCATCCCTTCAGTCTGAGTGCAACACAGTTTTGATTCTGCTTCCACCACATTTCTGCTCCCATGTCCSCATTAGCCTTTCTGCATTCATCCCAGTCTTCAACACGATCCCTAGAAACACATTCATTTTCATTTTGGTCATAACTAGATTAGYTACCATCTCCAGCTGCACAAGGAAAGAACAAGGAAGAGCTGAGGCTCTAGAGACAGCCTTTTGTTAGAGGTTTTAATATATTTTGTAAGTTCCAATTCAGTTTGAATTTCACAGTTTTCACTTTCTATCTTCATTTCCTGAACTCTATACAATACCTCTCTTTGATGGTCAGTCTTTTTTCTATCCCTCGTGTGGGTTCTCAGCTTACTGCTAACATATTTTTAGAGATGGTTAGCCATCCTTTCATATTTGAAATTTTTTGCAGACATATTTTCCCCTTTGCTTGTCAGATATCTTCCAGACTGCCTTCTAACTTTCAGGCTCCCACATATTCCAGCAAGTTACTGACAAGTTTCCTGGAGTTCCCCAAGTTTGCCCTTGTGAATTTGAGAGAGATCTACCTTTACTTTCTTTCCCTCCAATTTCAAAAGACCTTCTCATAGTTGCCACAATTATCTTCTATGATGAATTCGTTAACGGAAGCCAMGTCTAAAATATTAATGAATTGTTGAATCAAAGCCTATTTGATGAAACCTTCTTGTCRCATCCACAGATATCCAGCTTTACTGGTGACCTCATCTGATCTCTAGCCAAGACCTGAGAAATTGGCTTCCCACASTGGTGGTTCCTGGTGGCATTCCTGTCGCCCTCTCACCCTTAATCTGTCTCTCCTAAATGATACCAGTTCCTTGATACCTGCATTCCCATCCTGTGTTGCTTGCTGCCTTGTTCATGTTCTCTATTACACTCTGTATTGAGATTTCAGGATGCTTTATGTTATTTTCCTTGGAATAGTGTGCAAACATTTCAGCTGCTTATTCCTGACCATCTGTGTAATATTCTTGCCAGATCAGGTGAAATTCTTTTACCAGCTATCTCCTTTACTGGAGCGCTCTACTTATCAGTACTCATCTGTAGCACCTCCTCACTGTTCATCTCCCCTGCTTTTCTTCTGCCGCTTGCCATGTCTTCACCCACCTGGCTTTCTCCTCTGTGAACTAATGGTGAGYGTGGAGATAAAAGCAAGAAATGGAGAGAGGAGGTGAGAGGGACTTATATAAAGTCTTCTTTTAGCAGTAATGCTTTGTTCTCACAGGCATGCCATTCATGGAGGAGAGAAGAGCTGCTGTCCCCAAGTCCTATCCACACACCTGGAGCTGTTCTCTTAACCTCCACTTTCCTCCACGTACCAGGAGGTCCCAGGTCTTTCCTCCATCACTGGCTGCATCTCCAACACCCACATGTTTTTTCCCAGTAGATCCACCGGCCAATGCTGTAGTTATAAAGCACTGCCTAGCACGTACTTACTAAAAGAAATGTTCATCCAGACCTTCACTGTCTTCTCTGTTGCTTACACCATCTCATCTGCTGCCATTATATTCTCTTCCTTGCCCTTATCCGTAATAGAAATGTTAATTGTATGATCTCATCCTAAGGTTTTTTTTTTTTCCCCTTTAGTGGCAGTGCTCAATGAATGAGGCAAGTTTGACATTTGCTTTTAGACTCTTTTTCAGTGATCCCGTATCACTGAAAATCATTCACCCTAAGAAACTGCTTTTTTTACTGAATACTATCAATGAGTAACCATAGATGCTTTCCTTCTGATTAGCACTAATGAATCTAATAGCATGCTTTTATCAGTATGCCTTCACATTATATAGTTTATTGATGTACTTTGGTGCCTATTTTCTATAATGAAAACTATGAAATTGCATATCTATCATGACTAAGTAGTGATGTAACTCGGAGCTGACTTTAATTGTTGATTTCTTCAGTGCGAAGGTGATCTTAGAAGCTATAACTACAAAAAGCTATGGAGTTATTTTTTCCTAATAAATAAACCACTTTACCATAAAGGTAGAAAATTCAGACTGATAAAGAAAAATAAATGTTCATATACAGCATAATTAGTTTGTGGGCCTTCTCACCAGAGAAAGTCATTCAGCCCAAGAACACTGCAAGATTAAGAAAGCTCAAGCGTTAAATGGTAGTCATAAGTCCACAGTTATAATAGTTATGGCTGAAAAGGTTTTGGAAGTGATATGAAGCTGCATACCTCCAGTTTGCTGCTCTTGCAGAGATTAGGATGAGTCTTAAGGTGGGACAGCAAAATATCTAAATATTGCGGGTCTGGTACCATTTTCTAAAGTATCTGGGTCCTAACCATTGTGAGAAACAAGGTCAAGAACTAGCTGAGCATCTGATCTATTGAAGCTTGGATATTCATATATCTGCTATTTAACTGCAATTCTGGTGAACAGATTTCCACAGGGAAAAAAAGTCTCAATCATTTAAGCTGCCACTGCTGCATTCTCCTGTTTATAATGAAGAACTAACTTCCCTTAGTTTCTAATACGTTAAAATGAGTTTTTATAATCCCTATTTATGAGATGAACTCAGCTTACAATATTAGAATAAATCTACTAAAACAACTTTCACTTTTCAGAAAATTGTGCAGTTTCACCTAAATGCCATATTTCACATCATTTTTAGGCTAAAGAAAACTTGGAGGTCTTAATAAAATATGAACTGTTTCCAAATTCCCCCCCCCCAGAAAAAAAGTAGGTTTTGGTGTTGAGGTTTTTAGGGAGGAGGAGGGTGTTTTTAAGTGCTGAGTGATATTGAACTGAAACATGYTTCTGGCCAAGGATCAGGACAGGGGAGTTGGGGACTGAGCAGTTAACRTGTTCACAGTCAGTCAAAGCAGAGGTAGGGATTCAAGTGATGGCTTGACATGTGGCCATCAGCTAATCCAAACCAAGGCTGGCTGTAAATGCTTTTATYTGGCCAGGAAATCACTGGCAGCCAGTTTTTAAGGTACTGATGACTCCAGGGAGAGGCTTTTGAATGCTTGGGGAGGCTGTTCCTGCAGTGCTGATGGTCCCACGTTCACCGGATGAACCAAACCGTGCCTTGTGGTTCAAGAAGCATTTAGCAAATCGTTGGCTGAGGATGCAAACGCCTACGCAACCGAGGGAACAAAGTCTTCATGCTGCTTTCCTACAGGTTTTCCCCTTGCTCCTGGTGTGCCCTCCTGCTCCTGCATTTTGCCTGGACCTTGCCGCCCTTCGGGGGGTTGGGGATGCAGGCACAGAACCTGGCTCTCTTTTCCAGCTCCCCACCAGGTGAGGCCAGCTGTGCACACATCTGGCATGTGGTACGGCTGCGGCGGAGTAACCCTGACATCTAGTGGCTTCTACAGCCAGAAATCCTGCACATCGCTGAGCCGAACAGCTCGGGGGGGGACGAGCCGAGAGGGTCGGAGCAGGAGGGCACGGGGCACGAGGCTCCAAGGCAGGGTCATCCCCAAAAGACACCCTTCTCCCACCACTGTGATGCTCTTCCCTGCCACCCCCTTTCTTCCCTCCCTGGTGTCGTCTCCTCTCCTAGCTGGGCTCCCACCAGCTCCCCCTCCAAGTTGTCCCATCTCTCCCATCTCCCAGCACTCCCATCATAAGTTTGGGGCCCCAGTCTCTGAGCCTGTCGCACGGAAGGGCAACTCTGCCTACTGGGACGTTAAGGCCTCATTGCAGGGGCCGCGTTTAACGAATGCAGCAAACAGCCTTTCTGCTGGGCACGAAAAGCCACCGGCAACCAACCCCRTTTCCAAGGGGTGTTGTCAGCCTCCGCTTGCCCGAGGGATGCTCTCCTGCAGCCTCCTTGGGGAGACAAAGTGAGGGACAGCGGGTTTTATTCAACAACCACCTGAGCAGCCTCCCGTTCCTGGAGGAGCTCCAGCAACGTTCCTGGAACAAGCATAAGGAGTTGCCAAGCGGGATAAACAAGCAGATTTCAGTGTGACCCCCCCGAGCATATTAATAGGGAGGCAGAAAGAAACCCTCTGTAAAGCTGAAAGCAGGCCCCGGCTCCCAGCTCATGCTGCCAAGGTGGCTTTTGCAGGAGGCACTTCAGAACAAAGCATCCTCTGAATAAAAATACCCGCTGTCTGCTCTCGGCAGGAGGTGTCTTTCGGAGGGCCCAGGCGATCTGGATGCTGTCTTGCAGGTAGTCAGGCAAGACGGGAGCACGCCACCGTGTCTCAGCATGCTCTGCCTTTGGCATCCAAATCCTCCGGCCGCCCTGCCCTGCCGGCTTTCCAATTCCCACTGCCCAGGCGTTGCCAAGTCCCCCAAATCCTGCTGCTGTCCCCAGATGCCACTGCTCTAAGGTGAGCTGGAAATCTTCCCAGAGCCCCCTGGGCAAGGAAACAGTCGCAGGGGTTAGAAACAGTCCCCAAAAGAGGCAGTAAGGCTAACTCAGTAGCGGGACTGTTTTTTTTTTCGCACAGCTTCCCGTGTTCACAGCCCCTCTTTGTCCTCTGGCAAGTAGAAATGTAGGTCCCACAATCTCCGCTGGGCCAAGAAATTCGCACAAAAGCAGTTTGAAAGACAAAAAAAAAAAAAGTGAAAAATAATCACAGAGAGATTTGGGAGGGCTGGTGTTACTTTCACAGCTCCCATGGTACTTCCAAGCACTGCAATATTACAAGCATCGAGCCAGTGAAAAGCTAAAAGTATGACATTGTCGTTTTTGTCACCATTTTCCCTGCTGGCACCGGAGTTTGCAGTGATGCAGGAAAGGCACAACGCCAAAGTTGCATGTGAGGTTGTGCTATGCCGCTGCCCATCTGGGAAACCTGGAGTTTGGTACTTGCCCTGTACCATCCGTTCGGGAGAGGTCTCAGGAAATTGTGCCAAGGAGGATACCGGCGGTGGGAAAGGCATCTCAAAGTCAACGGAGACGAGAAAGCGCATCCGACTCGTCAGCAGGCAGCGAGCACTTTAATCAGATCAGTGCTCTGCTCTCTTCTAGCTATCAGGTCAACTYACTCCTTATCACTTTTACAGCTGATCTTCTTCCCCTAGCTTTAGTTTCAGTGCAGCCTCTGTCTGAGCATGTTCGCTGTCACAAATCAAGTTTATTGTGGTCTTCCCAAAAATCAAGACTGAGGGCCCGCAGCAGTAGGCACAGGAAGGGAGAAGAGGCAGCCAGGAGAGAGGCTGGAGGACAAGGYGAGGGGTAGAGCTGAACAGCAAAATTAGCTCCTTTGTGGCTCCTCTCTCACACCTGCCCGTCCCCCGCCCAGGGCTGAGGCAGCCCCGTAAGCGTGCTGTAAAATACACCRTTTAAGTTCATGGTGTCTAGCAACAAGCCCTCCCAGATATCTCAGGAACTCTGGCCCTGCTTGCAGGGAATCACTGCCCCCTTCTCCAGGTGTCCCGGGCAGCCAATGGGAGAGGGGACGCCCAGCCGGGGCCGGCYGGCAGGACCCCTCCCGGTCGCCTCGCGGGAAGGAGGGCGCCTGGCTCCGTTCCTCATTTCGCCAAGCRGCCTGAGAAAACACTGGGGATTTCGTGCTCCGGTCGGGCCCCGGGGCCACACGGGTTCCTCCTCGCCGGCCGTTTCCGGCACGGAGGCGCACAGCTTGGCGGCGGCGGAGGCACGAGCAGTGGGCAGCCAGCCTGTTCCCACGGCTCTGCCGAAAGCGGTGCTGCTCGTGCTGCAAAACGCGACTGCGGTGCAAGAGGGGTTGCACGCTGCCAGAAATCCTCCGCCAGGTCCTCCTCGCTGTGGGCAGGAGCCCCAGGCTCCGCGTCGGACCCCGCCGCGCCACCTGTGATGGTGCAAGCCCATCGCCACTATCACCCTGCTTTTGCCAAAGGCAAGTCTGGCCCCCAAACTCTAAYACGCCCAAGCTGGCTCCCTTTCCCCGTACTGAGTCTTAGCCGTTATTTTCTCCTTGCTTCCAGCTGTGTTTACAGTCACAGGATTTCTTACTGCTCATGAAAGTCACTCCCAGGGTGAAATCTGAGTTTGTAAATTATTAAAATGTTATCAAGAGCATGCAGACTTGCCCATTTTTTTCTGCTGGTGAATAAGCTGATGTATAATTCAATTTTTCCCCCACAGTTTCTTCAGTAATACTTAAAAATTACRCACACACACACATACACACACACGGATTCAAACCTTATTTCCATTTATTTAGAAGTCTCTTTGGGCCAGAGGCTTTATCTTCCTCTCTTTCTGTACAGTGTCGAGCAACTTAGGGTGTTGTCATAATATGAATAATATATAATAATAATAAATTCAGAATTCCTAGTTTCTGAATGTATCTTCATAACAAATAATTTAATATGCTTATTTCTGAGAGAGAAAAAGCAAATGAGAGCAATATATGGGACACAATCATTACTGTTCCTTACTACATAGGGCAGGAACCAATACTTCTAGTTACAGTTTTCTGACAACCTCCTTTATAAAATCTTGCTTATAATTTTGCTGGATTTTAATTCTTTGGACCTAAACTTCCTTGGCTAGGTGCCTAGCAGGATTCAGCTTCTCTTGAAAAGTGAAGTAAGCAAAAACTTGTTTTTTGCCTGTCGCATTTAAACAATTTTACAACCTTGAGAAGTTTCTGTGCTCCCAGGTGAAAAAAAAAACATGGTATTTTGGCAGAGCAGTTGAAGTCAAGGATAGTCTCTTGGTGTCCCCAGGGAAATCCACCCAAATTTAGTCAAAATCAATAGCTACTGAAGATGTCAGTTTTAAACGCCCCTTGTAGAGAGTTGTTGGAGACTGRAAGCTAAAACCTCGGAGGCTGGGTTATAACCAGAGGATAAAAGTGATGCARGAACCAGGATGAGGGAGGGGGGGAGAGAGGACTGAAGGACAAAGGATTAAAGGTGGGTTGGAGGTGGAAAAGATTCAGAGGGGTTTTGGGAGATGTCAGTGGGGCATGAGGTTGGAGAGGGGAGGAGGAAGCCAAAGAGCACGGCTGGGGATGAGGAGCGTTTTCCAGGGCACGGACAGAAGCTGGGATGGGAGGAAGGAATGCAGGAGAACCGGGATGGGGCAGCACTCTGGGCCTTGTGCTGCGACCTGAAGCCGGGAGCCCTCAGCTGCCGCGAGGAGTGGGAAGACCTGGTGAACAAATCTGTTTTCTTCCCTCCAGGGACTGCTGTGCAGGGAAGAAAAATCACCTTCTCCTGTTTTTTTTCCATGGGCTCAGGGCGGTGCATTGGAAAGGGAGCATAGCTCTACGCATTGGAAGCTGCTCTTCCCACCTCCTGTTTGCTGGATTCCTAAGCACACGCGCTACCTGAAGAGAGAGTGATATAATGAAATATTCAGAAGAAAGAAATGAAGTTATCTAGGCTCCTTCCTTAGTCAACATGATGTGAGAGAAGCATTTCTGGAGGGACTCATCCTACGAAGCCATCTTCTTACTTTCTAGATGTGAACAGGCTTTTCTCCACTGAAAACTACCTGGCACCGGATGTTCGGCTTTCAGGGGGCTCCAGCTGTGCATGCAGYGTGAGGATATCCACCCCTGGGCCTGCAGAAGTGCCGAGCATTTCCAGTTTTAAACAAGGTCTGCTGCAGCTGTGCTTTGAACCAGTTGCACTAAAATTGCAGGGAGACCTGGTATCCAAGACAGCCAGCTGGGCAGACGCTTGTGAAATCAGGGCTTTGTTTTCTCTGGCTGATCCTTCGCTCTTTATTTGTTCTATCCTTCCTGTTCGACAGGTAGCTCCAGGATGTGTTTACCACACGCTGTCCAGACCCTAACCCAAGGTGCTTCAAATGGTTATGTATTCCCAGCTCCAGGATGCAGACATGTTCAAGGTGTTCTCCCATGTGTTTGCTCTGCTACTGTGAGGGAGGACTCCCTCCCACTGATGGCATTTCCCCCGTCAGAACTGCCCTTTGATTTCTACCCCAAAAATCCTTCTAGCTAGTCAGCCTCACATTTAGCTGGGACCTGTCACGGAGCCCATACTATGAGGTTTTCAGCGATACCTACTTTAATATTGTGTTCCCCAGGACACTGCTCTAATCCACTCGTTGCAACTGTGTAAGCTTTCATTAGGACATCTAGCCGAGGAAGTGGTCGTGGCTTGGGAGCCGCAGTTTTATCATCATCATTAAGATTTTCTTGTGCTCCTAGACCTTCCAGGCAGGCCAGCAAGCATTTTGGTTGTGCACACTCAAAGGACTGATACATACACTCAGTCGCTCACCTCCTGAGCCAAAACAGCATCCTGGTGGGAAGCTGGAGCATTAGCAGAAGCTTTCCCCATTACACATCTGGCAAGACTGGCACTTTGGGAGCATCAACAACATGCTTATGTACAAATGCTACCCAAGAACATGCTTTATGGTGAAATGGAGCTTGCTAAATGCTCTCATGTGTTCTGCTTAAGAGGCCCCCAACTGCCAAAAAGCTCACCAGAAGGTGTGGACTGCTCATTGGCATATAGCAGTGCGATGTTTGTGGTAAAAAAAAGAAGTGGGAGTGGATGATATATGGTGTTGTAATTAATTTGAAAAGACTTGCATCCAGCTAGCTGAAGCAAAGAGCACCCGAAGGACAGTCAGTGAAGAACAGCTCTCAGGTCAGACCGACATTTTCTGTTCTGTGGGCAAACATTTCTTACAAAAATTGGCCTCTAAATCCAGATGAGAATTCATAATCAAAATTGATGAGGAGAGGAAATTGTTGGCTGTCTCCATCAACAGCAATGGACACCACTATTAAAAACAAGAACTGAAGAATTTTCTTTGCTCTTTCTAATGGAAACCAACCTATTGAGATGTTTTTCACGTTGCTGAGATAACAAATAGTCTTTTTACTGCTTCTCCCACCCTGATTTTCCCTTTCCCATCTCTTGTTAATGAATCTTCCAGTATATGATAGGGACTGCAATATAGATCACCAGCAGGCTTGGACTCGAAACTTATTTTCCTAAAAACGTATCCTTTTGACCTAAACAGGTATCTCCTCCTAGTAATAGACTGTTATCCTGTCAGGTGGACTTGCAAGAAGAGGGAGACAAATAGCATTAATGCAAGCCATTAATTGCCTTCCCTTTTTCTGGAAGGCAAACTCGAATGCAGACTCTATCTAAGCATTTAATTACAAGCAGAAATTGCTTTTCTCTACTGAACATAGAAACGCTAAAACACACTAGCTATCTCTTATGAAAAGAGAGTAAATATTTTTGCAACCATGTCAAATTTTCACATTTTTTTTTCACCCACTTGCTCCCTTTCTGTTTGTTAGTTTCTTGGCAGCCAGAAAAAATAATTAACCGGAACGATACGATGCAGAGAGGCATCACAAGCACTAAAGTTGTTTAGCGTAGAGAGAAGAATGAGAAGTGATTTGATTGTGAAGGATATCATGAAAAGTAATAAGAATATACTGTCATTTCCTATAAGCGATGGGGATGCTCAGCTGGAGTAAGGTCTTTAGTTAAAACAAAGTGAAGATAATATTTTTAACTCAGAGCCTGGTGCTGGCGTGGAGAATGAAGAAGAAACCTAACTAAAATTCAGTACCCACCAGGAGCAAGGGTTGCTAGCACACTTTTATATTTCATCGCTGAGTAATTTCTACTTGAGGTGGGAAGCTGTTACGCTGAGGCCTGTCATTCTACTTACTGTTCAGAAAAATGCTGATTTATTGCTGTGGACTTGCCTGCAAGTCGTTGTTTACTGTGATATCTGCTTTCCAGATAAATGGATAAATTGGATAAATGGGGGTTGTTCTTTATGTGAAGAAAGCCTTGTCAGTAAACATGCATTATTGCTGTGATTAGCTCAAGGAATCATATACATTTTTCATGCTTTCCTAGTTCCACACTTCCTTTAATTCACTCCTAAAAGCCCATCTGTTTAAATGAGCTTGTAATGCCCGCTAATCAATAGTTCTCATTCCCGGGCTGCTCCAAGTGATTCTGCGGGGAGCAGCGGGTGCTACGGCTCGCTGGGAGCCGTGGGACGGCGGCGGGGAGAGGGGACACCGCCGCGCGGGGACGCCAGCGGCTGCCCTGCGAGCGTGTGGCAGAGCTCGAGGASGGGTCTCTTGACCAAACTGCTGGTTAGCCTGGGGCTTGACCCCCAAATCCGGTAACAAATCACTGCCTGCCCACACCGGACTTCTCCGTGCCACCGTGCTGCGCTCCAGCGGGGCAGCAAAGCTTCGTTAACTCCCCGGGGGCCAAAACCCTTGCGGATAGCCCCAACCGGTGGGACCTGTTGGCTTTAGGGCAGCCTTGGTGGGATGCRAGCCCCCCCTAGACCTCCGCGGCGGAGAGGAGAGCCTGGCCAGGAGGACAGGGCAGGAAAACTCATCGTCGTGCCACCACGAGGGCAGGCATGACCRGGCGTCCCCACAGAGCCCCTTGGGGGTGGCAGCTCCGAAATGCTGTGCTGTGGGACCTGCCTGCGTACCGGGCAGAGTCACGGGGACACAAGCTGCCCCGCACCTCCCCRGCAGCGAAGCCGTCCCAGGCGGTCGACCCGGGGTTTTACAAGCCGGTGGAGAACGACGGTTCGCTGTCGAGCCTGCTTTCCACCTGCGGTGCAGCAGGAGCCCATGTCCCAGCCCGGCATGGGATCAGCCGAGACGCCTGCTCCTTAATTGCTGGAGCATCTGCCTCACACTGGGAGCAGAAGGGAGCGTGATTTATTTTGCAGGCTGTTGTGCTTGCTGCAGATGGGCAGATTGCGGCAGCTCCAAAGCRGCCCTGCACCTCTCCGCAGCCAGTTTCAAGAGCAGTGCAAAGGCTTCGACTGGGTGCGACCCCCCCCAGCCTGTGCACCAACAACCCTCCTTTGCTCCGGCTGAACCTGCAGAACCTAGGAAAAGATCAAGCCCTGTTTACTCGAGCCTTTGTAGGGACTTTTGCTGTTTCTAAAGTACTTATTTGTCATGAAAGGCTGATCACAGAAGTGGTTACCGTAGGCTGGAGGGCTCCGGGCTACTGCTGAAATATGCAACTTCCGCAGCATGAGAACGGGAAAGTTGGTCTGAGCTTGCCAAAGAGGCAAAAATTAATCTAATGTGACTGCAAATCTAATGAGAACTCGTTTCTTTTTCCATCCCAATTTGGGGTTGCTAATACCATGGGTGTTTGTACAGACTTAATTGAATGTTCTTGCTCTTTGACAAGGCATATGTTTTGCAGAAGTTTGTAGAATGAACAGAGCAGTTTTGGAGACCTGGACCCTAAATACAATCTTGCCTTTGAATTAGAGTTTGCGCATAATATTTGCCTCATTTGTTAAATGCCTGGTTTATTTGCCTACTCGAGCTCATCAGTGCAAATATTTGCCCGCTCTCGTCACACTCATTAAAGCTTTTGCATTTCATCTGGAAAYGAGACGAGGTGATTTTCTTTTGTGCACATGCCACAGTTAGTGTTTGTTTGCGCAGGATCCGTTTGCCCGGCCCTYGGTTCGTGCCATGTTTGCTGAGCTGTTCAGCTGAGCGGCGGATTTGCGTTCCCACGAGCCGGGCTGCGCGGGGACCAGCTTCCTTGTTTGCTCTGTTGCTCTGCTGCGCTCGAGGACGCGCTCAGATTTCATCACACYGACACCGCGCAGGGGCACGCGTGGCTTCGGCGTGGACGTGAGTTCCTTGGTCTTTCCAAGTGAAGTGGATTTGGCCACAGGCGTGGGAGCCTGTTGAGGCAGTTGTGCTCTCCCAGAAGGCCATGAAGGGAGCAGAGCCCAAATTTAAGTTTAATGAAACATGACTGAAGCCATTTCCCTTCTTGCTTTTCCTAGTACGCGCAGAAAGGTAGAAAGCAAGCCCAAATATCACCCGAAGGCAGAACACTGTGAGTGAAATTCAGGCTGCTATAAAGCCTTGGCATTTCTCTGCTGGATGGGTCTTATGTTATTCTTGCAGAGGGAGAGGGGAAGGAGAAGTCTTCGCTCTAAATGTTTAATGCTTTTCCTCCCCTGAAGCATTTTCATGTCCCTGCTCCAAACTCCAAACTTGTTGCTGGGGGGTGGCAGGAGCAACTGCAGCACCACATCCTTCTTCTCCAAAGGCCAAAGAGGTGCCAGCRTCGTCATTACAAGCGCAAGGGACTATTTAAATGCCACAGCTGCTTCCAGCTGTTTTATGGGCCGCAGCTCTACGTGACAGTCCTGTTGCCTCTGCGTGAAGGAGACAGACAGATGGACGCCCCAGACACRGCCTGCACAGGCGGCCAGCTCTTTGTGTGATACCATCAAAAGCTGAGATGCCTTTTGTGCTGCACCGCAGCAGGTTGACTCTTACGCCCAGAATTAAAATGCCACCCTGGCGCAAAAGAGCCAATGCCTCCCTCCTCGGATACCGGACGCTGCATCCCTCCCACCTTCCCAGCTAGCATAGGAGGATCTCTTCCCCCCGAACAGGTCCTGCGGTCGGCAGAAGGCCAGGCTGCCTTGCATGGCTCCACRGCCAAGTTTCTGTCCATCTTTCCCTCCCCAGGAGATTTTGCAGCCTGCAGATGCTACCGCAAGGCCATGGGTCACCTTTGGCGCAAACTGTAGGAAGTCCAAGCCCAGGTGCGTTTTCACAGAGCTGGTAAAAATAACCAACGTCATAGGAGCAAATTTTCTCTCCTGGGCCACTAACTTGCTGCAATAAGTACAACTAGTTTGTAGCAGAGCGTTCCCAAAGGTGTCATTTCTCAACCCAGATCTTTTAAAGAACCAGCTGCACTTTGAAGAGAGAGTCCATTTCCCCCGCAGTGTCTGGGCCAGCGTAGATCTAAGGCAATACAGGATATGAGGGACTTTCTGATACCTCCAAGCAACTGTTTGAACCCTAAGTCCAGACAAGCRAGATTGCGGAGCTCACTGAAAAATGTTAATTCTCTCTCTAGTGCTGAAGTTTAGCTGGAAAAAAATTTAGAGGAGTTTTTTTCCCTCCCGTTCAAGCTACAAGCATGTATTCCTTTCTTTGATGTAAGGTTTAGCTAAGAATAATTTACGAGGCAAGAAGTTTGACTCAGAAGATACTTTGAAGCTGAATAGCTTTTTTTTTTTCTTTTTTTCASTTTAGCAAAACCAAAGCACAATAGCAAGCCATAACATTAATATATCCCATATAAAGTTTTAAGTGTGTATTCATTTAATCCCTTTATGGCTTTCTTCTCATGACTGTGTGCATAAACATTTTGCAAGGGAACCTGCTAAAGGCAGTTCCCCCCTGCCCATTTCCTCGCTGTTGGTGGGTGCGTCTGCCACACTGGAACAAATCAGTGCTTTGCACTCCCTGACCTCAGCAACATTTCTTGGAGAAGAAATACTGCTAATATCATTTCAGAAGGTGAACTAAGTGATAACGGCACCATTAAAACGCGGGGAGGGAAGGCAGACAAGTGCGTCCACTCCCCTCCGCTGCACATCTGCTGACTCCGCGCACGCACGGCGCGAGGCAGCCTCCTTCCCTCTCCCTGTCTCCTCTAAAGCAGCGTCTGGAGCCACCACCTGGCTTCATCCACATGCTGCTCACGTAGCACGCGCGTTATTTGTCTGATTTCTCCGCAGTCCCTCTCCGGCCTCTCTCTCAGCTCCACACCTCCAGACTTTCTGTACTTGCCCCCGCTTCGAACCCGGTGACTCTGGTTTTCCTTCCCCAGGAGGGCTCGCACCAGGCTGCAAAGCGTTTGCTCCCACTTGACCAGACAGGCACAGGTGGTATGACCTGCAGTCCCCTTTTCTCCTTGGTTTGCCCCCCTTTTCAAAGGATTTTGGCATCTCTGGGCCCTTTTATTTACTGATCTGACTATTTGCCATCAGTGCTAATGCTGCTGGGGAAGTTTTTGCTCTTGGTGCATCTACAGGAGCAATTTCTCCTTACGGAGCTGCCTCTCTGTCCACCACCCTCACATCCACCTCGGGGAGCTCACGCCTGGCCCCACTAGCCTTTTCTATCACACCAGGTCTGTCCAAAGGGTTTTACAGCCTGCTGTGAGACCCGGCTGGCCTGGTGGCAGCTCCCCTCCGCGTGGCCCGGGATGGTCCCCTCACGCAGTCCCTTCCCCCAGCACCAGCTTCACCTCCCTCTACCTGGGGCTGCATTAGCCCAGAGCCCCCTGCTCCGAGCTGCACCCTCAACAGAGAGGGCACCTGGAGAGTGCCCACCTCCCCCTCCCTGCTTGACCCCCATACTAATTAGAGAAAGGCTAATTAGAGAAAGACTTCCCCTAAGATCCCCAAATCCCTGCCCCAGGGGTCCCCTCCCAAGCACCCCTCTTGCTGCTCATGTCTCCCAGAGCCACCAGCCCTGGGCTGCAAGCCTGTACAGCAGCTCTTCCTAATTAGCTACTTAGGCACAACTGGGGTGCTAACGAGGCCCTGCATTAACACCCTCAGGGCTGCTGGTGCCTGATTCAGCTCCTTCATTACAGGCCCTGTGTGGAACTTTTTTTTTTTGCCCCCTCTTTCCTCCTTGTTCAAAGGTACTTTTTGCCTTTAAGGTAAAAGGAAGCGCTTTCAGGAGAACAACCACAGTAGCTAATTTTGCATTGCTTACCAGGCTGAAGAAAAGGCAGAGCATCTTTTCTTCATGGACGTCAGCTGGGGCTCTTTGGATGGAGCCCTCTGATCGTTTATTCACATTGCAGCGTAATGTCTGCAATGGCTGGGCATCCCTTCAAACTTTTGTTCTTCCTCTAAGTGATCCTGGAGGAAAAAGAGTGTTCTTCTGTTAGTCCTGCTGCCAAAAYGTCTCTGCAGAGACACTTTGGAAATGGCATCTTCCGCGAACGCTGCATTGAACCAGATACAATATTCTCCGTTCTCCAGAGAAAATGTTACACAGAGATGTTTTCAGAGCTGGTCAGTACTGTGAGTACATGACTACTCTTCCCCTCAGTCTGTAATCTTTGGGTTATCCTCCATGTCCTGAGATTTATGGCTCGTGACTGACTCCAGCCAGAATTTTCTGCTAGTTTTGGGGCCAGCTCTAAGACAAAAGGCTAAAACTGGGAGCTCACAGGGGCCCGTTCTCTGCAGCGCGGGCCAGCTGGAAGGACTCGTGTTGTACTCTGTGAAGGTGATCTTAATCTGTAGACTGAAGCATCGCTGTGTAACAATTGACTGCATTAAATGTGCTTCACCTTTTGATTATGCTTAAAATGAGAGTGAAAACTCTTCAAGAYAAAAATCTCTCTTCACAAGTCCCGCTCTCCTGAACACTGGAGACAGGCACAAATGGGAGAAGAAATCAGCAAAGAGATTTCTTCAGACATGTAAGAAAGGTTTCCAAGGTCAGCCCATGACGTCCAGTGTCAGCCATGGCCTCCTGGAGYTACTGTGGCCAAAAAGATGAAGAGCCACTGTTTGTGCATTGGTCCAGTGGTGGTAGATGTGGGAGTCCTGGAGGAGGAATACCCCCAACAGGTGTGGATGGCTGGCTGCATAATGTTCTTGGAGCCAGACCAGGACTTTTCTGTTCCTTTTTGGTGGCTTTCCTTTTAGTTTTCACAAGCTCAACATGCACCACCTCCTTTTGAGGTGGTCCTGAGAGCACACCTCCCATGCTTGCTGCCACTTCTGTGGCCGCTGTGCGATGAGATGCTGATCCTGCTTACATTCATATTCCCCATGCATTTCCTAAGCCTTTCCCACCTGCCTTGGGAGGTAATCTTTAAGTGACCATTTGGGGATTGTATCCAAAAAAACCCCTAGTTGTTATGCAGGAGCACCAGAAGTGCTTCTAGAATTAGCAGCTACTCCAGGTTGCCCTGTTCATTTTGAAATGTGCCACTTCAAATCCCTTCAAGGGCTTGATTTGGGAAGTAAATGGGATTCAGAGCAGGTGAAACATTAAGTAATTACAAATTATGGGAACACTTCATGTTATGAAAGCCCTTCAAATAATTTTAAATTACTTTGTACTAATTGTGATCAGTGCTCCATTCATTTCCCAACCCTCTTCAAACGACAAGTCGCGGTATATTTTGGGAGCTGGAACCCAGTGCTTGGGTTAAAAAAAAAAAAAAAAAAAAATCCCAAATTTTCTTTTTGGATTAATATGCTTCTGAAAAAGATCTGAAAAACCTACTTACCAGTTGCATTTCACAGGTACTTCCATATTGCCTGAAGCAGCATATCAGAAACAAGACCAATGTGTACAGATGATGTCCGTTGAGCAGATGATATTCCCCAATTATACCACTTGGGAATAATTCAAAAAATAAGATGGAGAATTAGARTAGAGAAGAAGAACAGACAACCGTGCTCCTGGCAAGAAACGCAGATGTAACTGGAGTGTGGGAGAGTGCAATAGGCGCCCTACTAGGGCATCCTTCCTCCAGGACAGCCAAGAAAAACTTTCTCATCTCTGAGCCAGCACCAGACCACAGGCACCAATTTATTTTCCATTCCAACTTGTTGAAGAGCTGCCACGGGTGTAGGCCTTCAGGAGGTCAGTGCTGTTGCAAACTGGGCTTAGGGGGAGACATATTCATAAGCCCCTGTTGCTAGAAGAAATATTTTGGTTCGGGTGGAGGCCTAGGCACCTTAGGGTTGTAAAAGATTAGTGCCTCTCATGGGTGATTTCTTACCTGTCTGGTGTCTCCTCATGTTAGAGTGGGATGGATCATCATCAAAATCATACCCAATGGTACATCCAGTGAGCTGACTATGGAGAGCTGAAGCTACATGAATGCATATGACCCACAGCATATATGAAACTAGTGTAAAAATTGACGTAGAAAATAGTTTAATTTCCCCTTAAACCAATAACATACATCTATTTTTACCATCCCAACTATTTAAAAGTGTATTATCAATCAGTAATAATGAGAATAAATCATCATATCTGATGAATGCTTGAGGTAATTTGTCTTTAGGTAGCAAGCATGCAGACAGCTTATGGAAACTTGCACCCTAAACTGGAAGGGTATTGGCAGTTCATCATCTTAAGCAGAGTGTGTTCTTACTGAGTAATAGGAACCTAAAAATCCTAAGCAAAACCATGCAGCTTTTTGTACGGTTTTGTTAGTTTTTATTGAGAATGGCAACAGAAGAAAGACTTACTGAGTCCCAGTGCTCCTGGCTCCTCACCTTGCCTCTCTCCCAGCCTGGCCTTTCTCTGCTGATTTTTCAATTCCCAGCTTTCTGGATTTGACCATATACCTGCATCCATCCCTGCAGTGCCACAGGGATGCTGTTCTCCTCTGAAAGGCTTTAGCAGTAATGAGTACTTGGCTTCCTGTTTAGCACTAAAGGTCTGACTCATAATATTTTTACCTCTTGGTATTTATCAATTTTTTAGATGTTTTTTTTATGTGGCACTGCATCAGATGTGTTACTCGTGTCCAGACACACCCCGGGGCTCTCTAGAAGGGCCTTGGCTGGAATGGAAAAGCATCCTTTTGTGCCCACCAAAAATGTTAGCGGAAATCACGGCAGTCTGGGTCTTCCCACCTCCCTGCACCTGGAGAAACCTCTTCTCCCTCCTGCTGCTGCTCCTCTTGGCGGTTATGCAGCTCATTAGTTGTTCCTCTCCCTGTGAAAATGCTGAGGGCTTACGAAGTTAATGGTTTGAAGTACTAAGCCGTGTTGATAGGCTCCTTAACGTCTCCTCAGGGAGGCCAAGTTCAAATTCCCGAGCCCTTGCGTCTGGGCCCTAACTCAAGGTGTGGAACGGAAATGAGTGACGCCCGTTTGCTCCTTTCCTGAGTGAGATCTTCAAGGCTGAAAGAGGTCCACCTACTGAGCAGGGGTGAGGATATTTGCTGAGGGACCGGCGTGCTCATGACGGTTGTGTGTCAGATGCGCCGAGGGTGAAGCGTGCTGGCGCAAGGGCCATTCTGAGCACTGCGATGAGCTGCCTCTTCGCTTTCATGACATAGCAACCCCGCCAAGCACTTATTTTAAAGTGTCCTTTGAAAAAAAGCATTCAGCAGGATGTTTGTCCCACAAGCTGCATCCGGACCAAATCGTACAGTGATGGCCCAGGCAGGCTTTGCAGGTGCTCAGCTCTCATTTGTCTTTTCCGGCAGCACTCCACGGGGCCCATGCCCGGCTGGAAGCAGCAGGTATTTGCGGCAGGACTGCCTGAGTCTGCAGAGAGTCTGAAAGGATAACGCTCCGACCCGAGCGGTCTTCATCGGCCGGCCGTCTGGAAGTACCAACTCTAAAGCAGAAGGATGCTTTAAATGTTCCCCTAAGCTCTCTTGTTGCTAGACTAAACGTGGTCATATAAAGAGAGCTGGAAAAGACGCTCAAAGCGGGACGTGAGGAGGGACTGCAGGTCACTGAACAAAAATGGAGAGAAAGAGAGAAAAAAGGATAGAAACAAAGCCAGGAAGAAACAGAAACAGAAGCGAAAGGGAGGGGAAGCAAAAAGCAAAAACAGGGTTTCAGAGAGGAGCTGGTTACATGGGCGGGTGGAGAATGATTGCACTTAAACGTTTGATCGCCCCTAACAGACATCTTCCCCAATACTAGCACAAACTTCCTCCATTAACATTCTTTGCAGCTCTGCTACRACTTGAAGGGAGAAGACCTCATTTTTATTCTCCCCTAAGTGTCTTAGTTAGAAAAGCAGCTGCAGAAGCAGTTTCGCTGACCAGTTCTTTCAGGCTGCTTTGACCAGCCAGCTGCTGCCAAATCCAGCGTGCGATGGCCAAACTCTGCCTCCCTTCCCTTGCCGGTAGCAGTTGCTGAAATCGCTCCCCTCCTCTACGCAGTTGCCAATTTTCCCAAAGCTTGCAGGCCCTTAATTATCTTGGAGGCATCTTCTGCACATCACAAGTTGGTTGGAATAGGCCACAGTTTACAAAGGGTTAGGGGAGATAACGGAGAGAGAGCCAGCCAGTGTGACTGAGCCAACCTCATTTTCCTAAGAATCCAGGCTAAAAACATGGGGGAGAAACAACACAAAATTGGAAAATGTTCTAATTTACTAATTACAATAAAATAAAACTCAATCATTAAAAAAGAAACAGTTAAAGCTGCAAACTAACAACTGCTTAGATAGTTATTGGTAACAGCATTTATAAGGCCCAAGTTCTCGAAAACGAATAGCTCAGGATATCATAAATTTTATACTGCTCCCATAACAAACCTGCACACGATATACAAGAAAATGCATATTTCATTACCGCTCAACAGTCTTAACTCCCATCCAGACTACAGACATTCTTTTCAGTATAATTTTATAATATGCACACAACTCAAAGCCTCTTTGTAAAAGAAACATAAAAATGATGCATGCGCATATTAAAGACTTGTATTTATCAGTCTCAAATGTAAGTTCACGTACACGGTTAATGTTATAATAAATCAACAGCTCTCTCTGTTAAACCATATATGCAACCTTATTATCGAGAAATGCTATTTACGAACGCTAGAGCAAGTAATCCAACCATCGTCTGAAAAAATATTTGTTAAAAATATTTCCTATCAGAAGGAATCACTCAAAGGATATATCATGAAAGCAACATAAAAATAAAACCCACCAATTAAAAATATACAAGGACCTGAGGCTCAGGGAGACAGCATTAGGAGGGAGAAACRTGTATTTCATATTTAATAACGGCAGTGCCCTTAGCTAGCCGCACTCCTCAGGTGGGTGCTTGAGACTTTGAAGATCCTCCATAACACCAGGGCAAAAAAAAAAAAAAAAAAGTTCTGTAAAAACAATTTTTGATGAGAAAATTGGGTTTTCAAGCAGAGCAGTAACCCCCTTCCCTTTTATTGAAAATGTATTTCTTATATTTTAGACCAAAAAAAAAAAAAAGTGAAAGAGCATGTCCTGCAGCCTGTTGCTTCCTCACGGGGTGAGGATGGGGCAGAAGCTGCAGAATGTCCAACTTGGGCCACTCTTTGCCGTCAGGGGCCCGTCGCCTGCTTCTCCCGCTGCCTCAGGAGGGCTCTGGCCGGGGCGAGCAGGCGAACCACGTCTCCCTTGCATCCCGTCCCTGCTCCAGCTAAAGGTTAATGCAATTTGGGCGCTTGCGTGGAGGGAAGAGCGGTGCCCCGCAATCTGCACCACAGCCTCTTGCTGATGTTCGGTGGCTGGGTGGATAACAGCTCATTAGTATTGAAATTGGTTCATACATAGTTCACTTGCAATTTAGGCTCCAATAAGCTTCCTATTTAGACTCTGCAATGCTATGAATTTATGCCCAGCTGAAATCTGTTACAATGCTGCTGCATAGACATGCAATTTCATAGAGAGATAAGATATAGATCTGCTGTACTCTGGTGATTCTCTTTCACAAGTGTACCTTGTCAGGCCATAATTTGATATTCTTTTACCGTTTCTATGGGGAGGGGAAAGGCCCTTTAATTTAAAAAAAAAAAATCACATTTTCACCCCTTTGTTCAGTAATGACACAAATAGTAAAATGTTCAGATTACATCAGGGAATGGAAAAGCCCCATGGAGAAAAGAGTCTGACAAAAGCTTCATTTTCAGGTAAAATTGCATGGAGCTTGGGGCACTGCATACACTCAGTGATGTTTTTTTTCCCCTGCCTTTCATCCCCATGCATCCCTCTGAATGTTAATAGATTTTACATGGGGACATTTAAAAGGACTGCAGAGAAATGGGGTTTTATCCTCTGTAATGTCTTCTAGAAATCTCAAAGCAATTTACAACTGTGAATAATATACAAGTAGTTTGGTGAGAGGGAGGACCAGCAAATCAGATGCTGACTCCAGCTGCGGCTCACATCCTGCTATAAAATCAGTTTTAATCAGGGTGCTTTTTGGTAATATATATGTATACACACACACACACACACACACACATATATATATATATGTACAATTTTTTTCCTAAAGCCATTTGATATTTTTTACTCCTGCCTGGACACCCATCAGAGACAAAGTGAAGGGGTTATTCCAAAAGATGAAGTCCTTAAGAGGACTCTGCCAGAGGATGGCACAGCCTGGGATTTGAGAAGTGCCAGGCCAATGTTGTGTATCAGGATGCCATGCAATGAGGACAGGCTCTGCCCATCTGCAGACCCTTCGAAGCCAGAAATGGGCTGTACGCAGCGGGCACGTGAACCTTCATTGGATTCAAGGGAAAACATGTGCCTGGATGTGAAGTGGGAGAATCATTTCTAAATAGCACCTGTAGGAAATAGCATTTGTGGCCATTGATATTGGCAGGGCACCAGCTGGAGCACGGCGTTCCCAGGTTTGTGTGCCCAGAAGATAAATATCTAGCAGTGGCCCTTCACCTCCGGCCATCRTGGCCAACCTTCAGCACTGAAATTCCCACGTTCACCCCCCTCCTGTAGTTGCAGATGAGGGGGTGTTTTAAACAAACAGCAGACGGATGTGCAACCAGAACCATTTATAACCTAGAATAAAGGAATAGCCCATGTGAAACCCTGAGACCAAAACAACGGCTGAAGCTGGGTTTGCAGAAGGAATAGCAGGAAATGTGAAAATGCACTGCACAAAACCCCAAAACCACTTTGGTTTCTTTGCCATGGGAAGGGTTTGGGGACTTCTCATCTTGCAGCAATGAAATTCATTGTGTAGAGTCCCTTTTCGTTTTGCGTCTAGCCATAAGGTGAACTATTGGATTTCACTTCAGATCTATGCCTTCTCCAAGGGTTTCTTCTGCTCGAGGATGACCAGGAAAACATCAGACAGATGAGTGGGGACCTTCTCATGGAGGCAAAGTGGCCAAGAGCTTGTTGATCTTGGTCCTAAGCCACTGTGCAGGATTTGGGTAGGACTGCAAATGATTTCAGCCCTGGCTCATTAGGAGACTTCCCCTTCCTTATGTCAGACTGCGTCAGCCAGGATCACCCCAAGCTGAGGACATTTTGGACTCAAGTAGGAGATCTATTCTGGGACAACATGAAGCAAGAGTCTTGACTGGCTGGCAATTGAACATGGTCAATGGGAAACCTGGCTCGTACCAGTCTGACTTGGTGGGAGAGAGAAGGATTAGGGGGCCCTGATTAGGGGACTTCACATGCCCTAGAGATCATTAGCCTGTCCAGGCTGCTTTTCTCCATTTTCAGCTACAAGTCCTAAACTGCGTGGTCTGTGAAGGCAGCATGCAGCTGGGCTCCCCACGCCGAGGCCCAGAAGCCATGCTTTGATGAATGCACGTGGGGGACCGGCTGGAGGCCAAGCCCTGCCCCAGGTCTTGGCATAGCACAGAGGGAAGCACCTGAGGTCATTAGGGAAGTATCTGCCTGCAAGGTCCCCCTGCTAGATGCAGCTGAGACACTGCAGTGCCAGAAGCCTTGTATTATAAGCAGCCTCTTCTTCTTCTCCATCTACAGCTCTTGATTTAAACCTTATCAATGCCGCTAAACTTTTTTATGTATATCAATTGGGTAAAGTTCACAAACAAAGCAGGGATCGATTGCTGGAATAATAAAGTATTGATCACGTTGACGCTAACCAATGAACCTTCAAATCAATAATGAACGCAGATCACATTCGCATAGCACATTCAGTTACTGTTAACTTGGTGGCACACTCTTGGCACGGCAGATGGGAAGGGAAAAMCATTTCATATCTCCACATGTTTTGAAAAACACTGCAGCAGGTACTGCTGAGCAAATACATTTCTGTAGGCCCCAAGCTCTTCTCCTCAAACACTCTCTGCATTTCTCTCATCACCCTCGTAGCCTTTTCCAAGCCTGTTCTAGCTGGAGTTTCTCTCTCAAATGTTGGCAGGGAGACACACTCCATTTCAGAGGGAGTCCTGCCTGTGCAGTGTATGAATATTTGCCTACCACTATCAGAAATTCCCCATCTGATATATTTGAGGACTGCATTTGTGGTTTCATGGTAGGATCACATCAAGGATTTGTCATCCTAGACTAAAAACCTGGTCTTCCGCTGTCAGGTTCCCTGCTTAAAGCAGATATTTTGGCTCTGTGTTCCCAAAAGAAGGGGGACACTGATATTGGTACTACTTTTGATTGCACAGTATTGATTGCACCTGTACTAATTGGTACAATTGTGTATAAACTGGACTTGGATAGGTGCAAGATGGGAATCAGTAAAAGATTTCTAATTGTGAGACTCTGAAAGTGGGGCTGCTGAGGCTTCAGCTGAGCTGATCTGGGGCCAGAAACCTTTTCCCTTCCGTGTGGGTACAGCACAGCAGGATCCTGGCCCGCTTCTGGGGCGCTGGGCAGTGCTGGGATAGCTCTACAGACTGCCAGAAGGCRGCTGCGCTCGGAGAAACGTTCCCGGAGGTACACAGAGTAATTCCCCTGCTGCATCACGGTTCGCACCTCCCAGACAGCACGGCGCATCTAGGCTTAGCTGACAGTCGCCTCCGAAGCACAGGAAACCACACAGATTTCCCCCACCGATGGCCTGATCCATGAGATTTTACACCTCTTGCTTCCCACAAAGTATGACAAGCCAGAGTACAAAAACCAGGGAGGGGAGATTTACACCAGGTGACGGCTTCCCCACTGTTGTTCAGCTTGCTAAAGAAGCGGGGGCATGTCTCCCTTTGCCCTTTGTCGCTCTCTATGAAAATCATGAGCAATTTTGTTTTCATACATCGAAGAAGAAAACCGCCCCCCTGCCTGATCTAGACAGGGCAGCAATACCAAATTGGTCCTTTTAGAAGAGCATTTACTGTTTCCAAAGGCTTAAGAGAGCAGGAGGCAGCTCATTCAGTTATTCACTTGGACTCGGAGCTGTTAGACACAGATCTTAATGGATAGTATTGATTGAAAGAAACAAAGCAGTGTTTTTCTTTTTTTTTTCTATCAAGGGATTTCTAGGCGAAGATGAGAAGAGTTTGCGGCTTACACTCCTAACAGCAAAATACCATATTACAAGATCCCCAGAAGTCTCTCAGGATAGCATATCAGTGAGAGAAAGAAATATGCAAGGTGTTAATGGGATAACAAATTAATAGTGAACAGGATTAGCAAGGGACACAGCCTGGTGCCAGGGCTCCTGAAGCTTCTGGTGTCGAGACTTAATCCATTCTTGGCATTTTGTCCTAACTGGCACATGAATGCAATGGGAACCCACCTGGTTCTTGGTACCTTTGGGATCCTCAGTGGGAGCTGGAACAGAGAAGTCATTGTCCAGGCACAGAGGTGACAGGTAAACCCAAAGTCAACATGTCATGGTCACCTTCCTCACCAAAAGACTTTGAGCCACATCTCCAGCTTCAGTAACTGTATGGACTTGGCCAAGCCTAGTTTTATCTACAGAATAACACCCTGACCTTTCTTCTTGTCCTTGAAGGTACTAACCCCAAAATATCTGGGGAGACAGCAAGAGCCTTGATGTCTCTGCTATTGGTCGTATTTGATTCCAGATTTCCAACCATTTGAATCAGAACTGGGTATACAAACCCCATAGGCAGCTTTTCACACCTCAACCCTCTGTTCTAGCCATCTTGGGAGCCTTTGAAAGTTCTCCTGTCTCTCATTAAATATTGATCTCAGGCCTTTTAAATGAGTGAGAGACTGTGATATCGCACTGCTCCCAAGCTGTTCATTCCCTACTGGCACRAAAACAAAAACAAAAGGGCTTTCGTTTCTACTCTACTTTTGACACAGAGAAGAGGGATGGGTCACAGGTTGGGACATTTCATTGCCTTAATGAAGCTGCTGATTTTGGATGGGTCTTGAAGGTCACTAGAGTTCTGGAGGTGTAGCTGGCCCCCTGGTCCCCTTGGTATTGGTGCTTAGTTGTGATCGACATAATGCTCTTTAATACTTCACCCAGTGCTGAAGAGCTTCCTTGACAATGTTCAGTCTCTCTCTTTGATGAGTCATTTATTATCTCTACTTTTTTTTTTTTTTAAAAAGGCCCCCTGTCTTTCTTAGATCATGTTAACAAGACAGCTATGGAGAACTGTGGCTCTAACGTCTTCATTACTTCCTCCTAGATTTATGTTCCCTTCTAGTTTAATACAGTGTTTTGGGCATGGTTTCTCAATGATGAGGTCACAGAAAGTTGTGAGTGGTCAAGATCTCAATCCTTTTATTATGGTTATACGGGAGAGGAGCTCTAAAACTGTGTTTAGTTGCAGCAGGGCCCCAGTATGGAACTTGCTGACAACAGAAGCGATATGAGCACAACCGTGTTTGTGATTTACCCAGTGCTCCGGGTGTAAGGAGGTGCTGCAGAGTGCATGGGGCCAGCTCCAAAGGGTTTACAAAACCAATGTTTGCTCCTACAGGAGAACATGTGGAAGGCAGGGACCAAATGCTCACAAAGACTCCCATTGCTCAAGGATCAGTCGAGCCTATGCTGCCAAGGCTTCATCTTTCAGGTGGATCACAGGAGGAGAAAAGTGCTTGCAAGAAGGCACGCAAATGGAGCACCTCACCAAAGAGACTTGCTCGCTGGGCTGTGACCCTGGCAGGGCTGGACAAGGCAAAATCAAGCCCCTTCAGAAACATCCTGGTGACACCAGACCCTGCAGTCTAATGGTTCTCATTTTCTTGGGGCTCACCCTGCTGCCGGATGACACCCAGCCCTCCCCTCCCATTTCAGCAGACTCAGAACTGCAAGGCATGCAGACAAAACACCCTCCTCTCAGAGCCCCATCTCCTCRGGAGAGGAGCACTGGGACCTCCTCAGAGCAGTGCCACTGCCCTCGRGGAGGGCCTGCGGGTGAACCCAGCCCAGGCAGGCAGCCTGGCTGGGTCCACAGACTCTTATAGCCCAGTGGAGGAGCTCTGTCCGAAATACCCTCACCCACATTTGGGACTGAGAAAGATCTCTCAAGCCAAATGTAAGACCCAGTCTCATCTGATCTTCCCTTACAAATTATGAACCTGAAAAAAATTTCACCTCCCCACTGGCTTGGGGATGAAGGAAGCAGTGCAACACACACTCCGCACAGGTTATACTTAGTCTTGCTAGGATATAGGCTGGCCAGAGACCTCAGTGTGGTCTCCCACTCACCTGACCTACACCTTTGAGAAATGGGGTGGGAAACAGAGTCCTTAGGTAACATCTATTTTCTTTTCACTGCTTTATTTCCCAGTAGAGGCAGGTTTGCAATCATTATTTCATTTCTATCCTTGCACCCGCTCACAAGGGTGCGCTAGCTGCTTCCCACTACCTTTTCCCATCCAGCTCAGTGATCCACCTCTGCTTGGCACCTCCAGCTCTGCACTGTCCTTTTTCTCAGATGATTTCCCTCTACAGCCAGCAGTAGGCTTGCTCTTGGTTAGCAATGGAAATGCTACCACCTTCAGGATCCCCCTGCACCTTTCCTCTCTTGTCAGTAGAGGGGAAGCTTGTGTCCTGCAAGCCCAGAGGGCTCTGCACCACAGGTTTCCTGATGAGCCCRAAAGATGATTGGCAGGGCAAGACCTTCTACCAGAAAAAGCCCCCTGTCAAACACTCAGCTGGGAAAAATAATCACAGCTGCATTCAGATGAATACACCCTGATTTACACCACTGGATCCACACTAATTTAGACCAGCTGGTGCCAGCCTTTTGCAAGACTACTATAAAAACAGATTCTGACTGCCAGCCCTTCCACTCTCACAACTCCAATCCCTAATTTAGTGATAGATGACCTAAAAAAAAAATTTCCTGGGTATCTATAAAGTGAAAGGGAGAGAGAAGCCATTTCACCATGTAGGCTAGCATTAGCAAAGATGTGATTTCAGTAGTACTAACAAAGGAAGCAAATGTAGAAAATAATAATGCATCAATTTCAATATTCAGGAGCCATYATAATGGCTAGTAATTGAGCGAAGGGTTGCAGTGGGCTGCAAAAGCTCACCTGTCTCTGAAACAGATCCTTTGACAACTTCAAAACTTAAAAAAAAAAAACCTCTGAAAACCTATTAAAGCTAACGAAACTGTTCTAATTTTGAGGAATAATGAGTTCTTTCAAATTCTTTTTAAAGAATTAAACAGAAGAAAGAATTCCTGTGGCAGGCCTACCCTTGGCTAAATCTCCATCACGCCACAGGTACAACTTGATATGGGATGGTTTTCCTATTAGGTGTCCTGTCTTGACTGCTGGATCTTCTCTGCTTTACTTTGGATTAAAATGTTTATAGTACGTAGAAAGAGCCTGAAACCATCTGCTTTGCGTTGCTCTGCTGATGTGAAACCAGCTTTGAAATCTTGTCTAATCGGCCAGTTAGAAGAGGTTTGTGACCAGTTTGTATCAGTCAACCCTTCCAGAGCCACTAGAAATGTTTGGGATATGTTTGGCCCAGACCAGACAGGGAAACCCACCTCTGCAAAGGTGCAAAATTTTGCAAAACATTTTTACAAATTTTTTTACAAAAATTGAATGTACCTTCTTTAGCTTTCATTTTGAGAAAGAAGGTGGAGCTGGAGTGATTAGCAGTGATGTGTGGGGAGAGAATGCAATCCAAAGCATTTCTTGGCCCTATTTAATTTCTTGTTTAACATTAATGGGAGCATTTTATACTTGTTTAAGTTAGATACATACCAGAGAAATCTGAATCAAGGTGTTAATACTTAGCACAAACACATTGCCTACTGTTTCTCAAGGTTCGAAAAGATGATCAAGAATTATCAGGATTGAAGGCTGATTTCAGTTGAATAGATCAGATGGCATTTGGCTGTAATCTAAGCTAAAAATTCAGGGAAGGCGCAAACAGATTTTATTACTATATAAAATGGTGTCTCTTCCTTTTTTTGCAAACTGGGAAAGGTTATTTGGACTGGATATGCAATGAAAATAATGATGTCTTGTTCCTCACCTGACATATTTAAACATGTTCCCTTCCTGTGTCACCTGCATGTTTTCACTGTCTGGGAATGACTGCCTGTCCAGAGCCATGCTGCCTGAGCCACGCGGGAACTGATTTAGCTTCTACTGGCAGTGGCGGTTCACAGTTGCAGTCACCGATATTTCTCGGAGTAAGTACTGAAATGTGTCCAGATGCTGCAAACTGTTACTGGAAGATGTGGAGAGAGAGAAAATGAGATGCTCTTTGGTGGAACAACATTGCCACCTCATGGTGCAGGTGAATTTCTACAAAGTCTGCACTGATGCTCCCACAAAGTGTTCAAGGTTGCAAACTCTAAAGGCTCATGAGTCACACTGCATAAAATCCCGCCCTTCAAAAGAAAGTAAGCAAACATCACCAGTCTGCTCTCAGCGTTGTGCCAAGGCCAGAGGTGGAGGGCTTTTAATTGGTCAAAGCAGAGTTTTTGAGGCGCCCCTCAGGAATATCTCCCCCGTCCCTGCTCTCCTGTGACGATCCTGTTGATGCCTCTCCACTAGCCACTGCTTTCTCCACTTCAGAGTTCTGCTAATTCTCATTTTCTCTAGCTTCACTAATAATTTCCCATGCGGCACCATATCAAATGCTTTATTGAACTCTGGATAGATTAGATCTACCAAATTTCCCTTGTCTGGAAAACCAATTATCTTATCAAAGGAAGATGTCAGCATAGTCTGGCACAAACTGCCTTTGGTAAACCTATGTTGCACTTTAACTCATTTTTCTCAGTGCCTTTAATTAATGTTTCCTTCAGAATTTGTCCTACAATCTTGTGTATAGCTAAATATAGGTTAACACATCTGTAACTGGCTAGCTTATGTTTTTTACCTTTCTTATCTTCCCTTGCTTTCCTTATAATCCATTTGCTTTTTGGCCAGTCAGTGCCATCCAATCCAAAAGACTCATTAGAAATCTCTGCTTTCCCCTTGGGACATCGTGTCCCACTTCTCTCCAACTGGAATGAAGATGACCCTGCCACTTAAGCTTCAACTTGGTCCTGTCTTGAGTTCTGCTTTCACCACACATGTGGTTGCTTTCATTTCTTCCTCATATTCCAGTTAACCATCTGCCTTCATTCCCCAGTCCACCCTCACCTTTTCCACCAAAACTGCAGCCAAGTGCCTGCTTAATTTCGAGGCAATGCTTTGACCATCTTTTATCTCAGCCTTGCTTTTGCTGGCTGGCTGTCCMCCTTTCTGCCTACTTTTGTGTATATGGCTAAGGATCCTTTTGATGTTTTGTTTTGTTTTTCCTTACCTGTGCAAGGTCAAACTCAGTCTGGCTCTAGCCATCCCCTCACTTCGAAGATGCTGCTCTTTGCTGAACAGCCCTTTCRTCCTTTCCTGTCATCTCTCTGTCTACACTCCACATTTGGCAGATCTGGAGCCTGCCCTCAGCCCTGCACGCAACTTCATGGGAGTTTAATTAAAAGGCATAAACTGAGACAGCTCCCAAYTGATCAGCTAAAGTTATTTTTTATACCCAGCTCTTCTACTAAAACCAAGTCGAAAGCAACATCCTCTCCCCTTTCACAGTCCCCCTTGTGACACTGCAACCTGGTAATGGGATGGGGTAAGTGAAGCCACTGGCCACAGCTTTCTGGGAAGCTTGGAGAAGCTGTTTAGGATTGGGGGGGGCGACTGATCAGGGGACAGTCTGGGGCAAGCAAGATCCTTAAGGAGAAGGTGCTGAGTTTGAGGAGAGTTGGACCTAGCTTGAGAGAGTGGCACGAGAACTGGTGAAGTCTGACAGTTTTAGCAGGCAGCTTTCCAGCCATATCATACTGATTATATCTGGTTTCCTCACTTCATTAGAGAGAGCTTTTCACTAATTGTTCCCTTTGCYGGATTATTGCTCTTGTCAATGTCAGCACTTTCCTTTTCATGGTCTATCAGCCCATGTCTGGCATTCCTCCGGGGCTTGCCTCTTACTATGTGCTAACTTCAAGAAAGGASATTACTTGAGCTTCTCCCAGACTTTCCCCAGGATTCCTTAGCCTAGAGSTTGTCCTGATGTTGTGCCAGCCTCCAACCTGAAAGGCTCTTTCTTTGGGAAACATGTGAAGTCCCTCTCTCTTGTGAGGAAACCTCTTTCCATYCCAAAGCCACTCTCCTCACTCTAATCCATGAACCACCTGTTGGCCTTCACCTTCAGCAAATCTAGGGCTTCTGAGTCTAAAGCGTWAGCTTTAGAGAAAAAGAATAACTGGCCAGAGTTACAGCAGGCCAGTGGACTCCTACAGATAGCTCATGCTGTCCGCATACGCTGGGGGCAGAACACAAAAGCGGGTGGTGCAGGCTGTGTATACAGCATGTAGGACAGATAGGGTCTGAGCCRTGAACGTGGCTCAGAGACACATCTGCAGCTCCCATGTAATCGGAAAAAATATTCTTACCCTTGGGAGTGGTCCTATAAACATGCTAGCACAGAGTACTGCTCACGGAAAGGTGTCATACTGCCTCTGACCTCATGGGCGTGCAGGTAGCCGGAAGAGAGAAATGAGGGCAAGTTCCCACGAATTTTAGCTGTCAAAATGTAATTCTAATTTTTCCCATCAGATAATGATATGACATGACTGAAGTTAAGGTAAAATGGAAGTGACTGGTTCCAGCAGATATTCCTTGCAGAATTATTCCAGAATATTGAGGGGAAAAATCCTGAATTCTGGATTATGCTGAGGGTACTGTAGTGTGGCAGTAGAGCCAACTTGTCATCATACCAGGGCCATAAATTTAAATCTTACCTAGTACTTGTGATATATATCCTCTCCAGCTGACCCAGCCATTGATGGATATTTGGTCACATAGGCTGGGGAGCTGAAGATGCTCACAGTGATGTTAGCCAAAGGCATCCTCTTTGGCATCATGAATGCTTAAAAAAGCCTGGAGAATGCAGGTATCCCAGCAGTCAGCTAGTTAGGCTTTGGCAGATTCTCAACCAAATGTTGCATTTTGGCATGGTGGGATCCCAYCTTTTTTAATCCATCCCACTGGATGCATATCAAAATACACTGACAGATAGATATCCCCTCTTGGAAAATCTTTCATTTTTCTAAATTTCTGTATACAACGCTGTGGCAGCTTCTTGGATGGGGGCACTGTGTAGTTCCCAGGAAGAAGGGAGGTCAGAATGGTGGCTAGCAGGGACAGAGTGCTGGGACTCACCAGTCRCAATGGGGAGGAAGTGGCTGGGATGAAGAAGGGTTAGTTACCTCTGCCCCAAACCCTGCTGAGATGGCAGGGGAGACCTGGGCCAGGCTCGGCCAGTAGCCGTGGCACCATGGAGTTGCCGAAGTGCCTCCCCAGCTTCCTGAGCAGCTCTGCACCCCTTTCTGCCTTATTTTTTATCACTACCAGATGGCGACCAGGGCCTCAGTTAACTGGAGGAAAGCCATCTCTCATGGCTGATCTGCTCTATCCACGAGCTACCTAGATTTAGCTTGCAAGTGCATAATTTATGGTTAGTTGGTTCATCTCTTCTCCTCTGCTCTATRTCAGTGCACAGCATTTTATGGACCTATTTGTGAGAATAAAAGCTACAGTACTGAACTCGCTCAGGAGCAGGGAAAGCCCCACCTCCAAAGTACATGTTGTAGCTAACTGGTCAAAAAGGCACAAATAGGACTTTGCAATGAATAGACAGATAGGCATTGATAAGGGCTTTGAAGTGGAGCTCCAAGATCTGAAGCAAACAGCTTTGTCGTCCTCCTTTGCAATCTTCAGATCAGGAAGCCATTCTCCCRAGGTTTGTTTTGTTTTCCTTCCTCTGTACATAGGATAAAGCAGGCAGAAAGTGTGAAGCTGTTATTAGAGGCAGAGCTCCAAGCAATCAAGAAAACTCTGAGAGAGAAGCGTGAGTCATACACCCAAAACTAAATGTACCTGAAGAAACTAGTAGTGTTATACACAACCTCATAATGACTTTATTTCTGTTATGATTGTTGCTGTTGTTCTGGTTATTACCTTTTTCACTTAAAAAAAMCCCCTGTGGCAACAACTACAAAAATATTATTTGCTTGCATTATTCTTTAGGTGGTTCCTGTGCTGGAGGCAGCAAGTACTTACAATCATTCAGTACATAATGGAGAAATTCATTCCAATAATAATAATAACAACATTTATTATTTTTGAAATACAAGTCTGATGAATGTATGAATATAGAAAACTGTTGTAGCTGGCTCTTTGCAAAATGGTWATAAAATCAAGTGTGATTTTCTGATAGACTTCTGCTGCAAATTTCAAATGCAGTTATTCCAAAAGTGCATTCATCACTGTTCAGCTCCTAGTCCCTGGGTCATCCTGGGAGTTTGGAGAGGAGACTCCACTGGAAGCAAACATAGGCCCCAGGCAATGACTGAGTTGTGTTGGAAGTGGTTTATATGCCAGGAGCACATTGCAGAGTCTGTCCCTGCTGTGCCTTTTGATCCACCCTCTAGCAATGACAGCAGTAAGATCAGGCATGTCTCCTCACGCAGTATTCAGGCAGCGTTTTCTTGCTGATGTTATTCAGGAGATGGCTTCAGCCACTCCATCCCCTACGGAGCAGAGCACTCGGAGGGCACGGCAGAGCTGGGGTTCAGCTCTGGGCAGACCAGCCTGCTCAGGCCACTGCACTGGCAGAGCATTTATGAATGTTTGTAAAACTATTACAAAAAGCCGTGGGAATGTGAGCTGGCTTGTGACGCAGGAGACAAGGTTTTCTTGGAGGCCCAGTGATCTCTTGCCTGGAGTTCTACCGTTCTCCAGTGTGTCTCTTCAGGGGCAGAGCTGGGGAGCTGTGTGGGTATAGAGACCTAGGCATCCAGCAAAATAATGCCTGCAGTAATGGTAGGACCTGGGGGGATTTGCTCTCAGCTACCCTGCATGGCTACTAATGGCATGTGAGGAGCTGACAGGCTCTGTTTTTCAGGGATTTCTGCCTTGCAGGGACTGCAGGATTGACGTAGCCTGAACCGCAATGACTAAAATAAATATAATTTGTAGTGTGTTAAACTAGTAGTTTACATTGGTGCTGGTCAGAGGTAATGGAACTGGTTTTAATGGGAGGGAGATTTTTAGAAAGTGTTTTTTGCCACGTGAAGCCTAAAAGGTCTAATGGTGTTTACCTTCTGATACAGCTTCATAAAAACCCTGTGCTATGTAATGCCATACTTGAAAGCACAGAATCACAGAACAGTTGAGGTTGGAAGAGACCTCTGGAGATCATCTAGTCTGATCCACCTGCTCAAGCAGGGTCACCTAGAGCACGTTGCCCAGGACCCCGTCCAGACGATTTTAGAATATCTCCAAGGAATGAGACTCCACAACGTCTCCAGGCAACCTGTTCCAACGCTCAGTCACCCACACAGTAAGAAGGTCTTTCCTYATGCTCAGATGGAACTGCCTGTGTTTCAGTTTGTGCCCGTTGCCTCTCATCCTGTCGCTCAGCACCACTAAAAAGAATCTGGTCCCATCCTCTCGACACCCTCCCTTCAGATACTTGTACACATTGATAAGATCTCCTCTCAGCCTTCTCTTCTCCAGGCTAAACAGGCCAAGCTCTCTCAGCCTTTCCTCATAAGAGAGATGCTCCAGTCCCCTAATCATCTTTGTAGCCCTTCGCTGGACTTGCTCCAGTAGTGCCACATCCCTCTTGTACTGGGGAGCCCAGAACTGGACGCAGTACTCCAGATGTGGCCTCACCAGGGCTGAGGAGAGGGGA
This sequence comes from Apteryx rowi, assembly GCF_003343035.1. NCBI lineage: Eukaryota > Metazoa > Chordata > Aves > Apterygiformes > Apterygidae > Apteryx > Apteryx rowi. The sequence continues at coordinate 412,514 of NW_020450252.1, read as the reverse complement.
AGCATCACCTCCCTCCACCTGCTGGCAACACTCTTCCTCATGCACCCCAGGATACCATTGGTCTTCTTGGCCACAAGGGCACATTGCTGGCTCATGGTTAACTCCATGTCCACCAGCACTCCCAGGTCCTTCTCGGCAGAGCTGTTTTCCAGCAGGTCAACCCCCAACCTGTACTGGTGCATGGGGTTATTCCTCCCTAGGTGCAGGACTCTGCACTTGCCTTAGCTGAACTTCATGAGGTTCCTCTCCGCCCACCTCTCCAGCCTGTCCAGGTCTCTCTGAATGGCAGCACAGCCCTCTGGGGTATCATCGGCCACTCCTCCCAGTTTTGTATCGTCAGCAAACTTGCTGAGGGTGCACTCTGTCCCTTCATCCAGGTCATTGATGAATAAGTTGAACAGGACTGGACCAAGGATTGACCCCGGTGGAAACCGCTAGGTACCGGCCTCCAGCTAGACTTTGTGCCACTCATCACAACCCTCTGAGCTCTGCCATTCAGCCACTTTTCAATCCACTTCACTGTCTGCTTATCTAACCTGTACTTCCTCAGCTTGTCTATGATGATGTTATGGSATACAGTGTCAGAAGTCTTCCTGAAGTTGAGATAAACAACAGCCACTGCTCTCCCCTCATCTACCCAGCCTGCCATTCCATCATAGAAGGTGATCAGGTTAAGGCTAACCATGATTTCCCCTTTGTGGATCCATGCTGGCTACTCCTCATCACCTTCTTATCCTTCACATGCTTGGAAATGGCATCGAGTACGAGCTGCTCCATCACTTTTCCAGGGATCAAGGTGAGGCTGAGTGGCCTTTAGTTGCACCGCTAACCAAAGTGTCCCATTCTATACAGTGCTGACAACAGCATGTCTTCAACAAACAATTAAAAAAAAAAAAAAAAAGGCTTTCCAATACAGAAAAGCAGTTAAAACCATATCAGGATTTTAGGGAACTGATGATATATAAATTAATAACATACAGACTGGTTAAATTAAAGTGGAGGAAGGCTATAATAATGCACGTGCATTTGCAGGGTGTGATATCATCAGGAGCTGGTGAGTTCCAGAAAGCTTAACAAAGTAAAATTAGGCATATAAAAGTAAATGCTTCTATTATGGCAGATATGATGGCTGCCTTTTTAGTTGTTATGCTTGCTTTATCACTAAAGCTGTATGGACATTACAAACACTAGAAATATAAATATGGAAACATTTAAGCACAAATGCATTGCTTTACAATAGCTTGTAGCTTGGCACAATTYAGCTCCCTGCATTCCTTTCTCTGATATTATTTCCTCCATATTTTAGTCCCTGCTGCGCTGCCTTCCACTGAATTGACCAACAAGCTCGCCTCTGGGAGGTGTAACTCTGGGTCTCTCTGTTTACAGACAAAGTAATATGAGCTTCACTCCTTCTCTGTCCATATGCTCATAAGCTATAAGCAGTTTAATGTTTCCAAAGCGATAGCTATTGATTTTTGGTAGACGAAGAAAGCATTATTTCATAACTTCTCTGTTGCTCAGAAGGACCAAATGTGTTTTTTACAAAATTGGCACAATTCTAAAAAAAACTTCAAACTTTTAGCAAATAGCGAAGTTTATACATGCTGGCAATTAACAACAGTAAGTGGGATGCCTAATGGGATTAGTGTTTGAAGGGAATAAGAGCAAATCCACGCGCATTCCTCTCTGTGTTAGTGAACAATCCCACTGGTCCTCCAGAGGCCTTACTCGCAGTGAGGCACCTTGGGGCAATGAAGGATAACCCTGTACGGGGCTGCATTAGCAAGAGCTTGCCAGCAAGTCAGGGGAAGTGTTTCTTCTCCTTGTCTCAGCACTTGTGGAGTCCTAGCTGGATACTGCATCCAGTGTTGCCACCATCCAAATAAAAGAAAGATGTTTGCAAACCAGAGAGGGTATTGTGGAAGGCCACCAGGATGATTATGGAGCACGTGATGTGTGAGGAGAGGCTGAGGGACTTGAGTTTGTTCAGTCCAGAAAAGAGAAGGTGAAGGGGGTGATCTAATGGCTATCTACCACTGTTTAATGGAGTTTATAGGGAAGACAGAGACGGACTCTTCTCGGAAGTGCACAACATGATGAAAGGCAATGCAATTTCCAGTCAGGTATAAGGAAAAGTTATTCATCCTGGGGGTGGTTAAGCAGTGGTGCAGGCACTCAKAGAGGTCAGGGTGTCTTCATTCTTTGGACTAGTCAAAGCCCAGCAGGGCAAGGTAACCTGCTCTGACTTTAACATTGGCCCAGCTTTGAGCAGGGGGTTTAATGAGAGACTTCCAGAGGTCCCTTCCACCGTCAGTTGATCCTTGAAACCTTAAGCCCCGGTCCTACTGTGGACTCCGTGGAATAGAAAGCTCATTGCAGGCTAGTGCCCTCTGAAAGCATATGCTGTTGTCAGGGTGATACAAAAGGAAAGCTGGGTTTCACCAGTTCACAAGGGAGAAGAGCTCTCACTTCCTGCAGCTGTACTGGCCGTGGACAACCAACCRCAGCTCCCAAACGAAGGGCACCAGAGTGACATAACCAAGAAACAATATGCACTCTTGTCATTTTTTTCCCTGCATGAAACATCAAACCCAAGAGCTGGAGAAGCCTATAAAGAAATATCAGGCGGTTATACAGCTAAAGAGTGTAAGTCACGTCTCCCACTTGATCAAAACACAGCATGGATGGTGTAGCAGTTTCAAAAGGATTGTGCTCTCTCTCTCTCTCTCTCTCTCTCTCTGATCCCTCCAGGGCTTCAGCTGTACGAGGACAACCGAACACCCATTGGTGTCTCCCCCCACTTGGCCTGCTGGCTGTGGAGCGGGAGGCTCTCCAGGAACAGCTGCCCGCACAGCTGGGCTCTCTGCCTCTGAGAGCCTTTAGCAATATTACGTGAATATAACAACACCATTTCCAGATTTTAAGCATCATAATGTTCCGAAATGGCTGTCAGTAGGGCTAAAATTTTCTAGAAGGAGGTCTTTGTTGCCATTTAGGCAAATGACAGCATATGTTGCCTCATTTCAAATGATTGTCTGTGCTCAAAAAGAGAGATATGGGAAGTGTGAGTGGCTGATAAGGTACTAAGGAACTTATCTAGCCTCTATACTTGGCGGAGGTCACAGGCACAGACCTTAGCAGGTAGAATGACCTTGGTAAGTGTTAGGAAACAAGCTATTATTTAATACTATTTAATAACCAGTTCCTGGCAGTGCTGAGAGTCTGTACTGAAATGCTTTAAACTGCAACAGGAATGCCAATGCCTGTGTGGGGCACTTGCCTTCAGGCCCTGGCTTCTCTGTTCTGAACAGGTGAAAAAATCATCCTTCTAAATGTTAAGCCCAATGCTACTACTGCCAAATCCAGAGCGAAGGCTGCTGGGTTTGCAGAGAGCAGTGTTCAGCCACTGCTGACGCATCCTCAGRCGGGCAGACCAATGTACCTCTCTTTTTGAAGGAGATCTCCAGAGCAAATATGTTTAGTCTTTTGTGGAGCAAAATCAAAGCTGATTGCCAAGCTCAGGAGTGAAATGAATTGTGCATCAGATGCTGAACGTGTGTAGCCCAAGACACTGGATGAACTGCTAGAAGTGACCAACATTGCATTTGAGACAAACTGAGCAGGTAGGCTATGGGACRAAGCTGGCATAAAACTTTCTCTGATGACTGTGGTGGGTCTCCTGTGMCTGCCAGGTGGTAKGCAGTATGGCTAAAATGTTGCTTGKCACTTGCTAGRTGCATGGAKAGGTGAGGAGGAAGCATGACTTTTGGACTAGGCCACCTTGCTGGGAGCTGGGACCTCTGGGTCTGGGGCCCTGCTCTGCTACAGGCTGTTTATAGGACATCATGGCAGGAGGTGATGTTATCTCTCTTGGCTCAACTGCCAAGACCTTGAAGAGGGAGGGGGACCATGGGTTCCCATTGCTCTGGGAAGCAAGAAATGGGCTCCTCTAGAGGGCAGTGCAGAGAAGGACCAGGATTTCAGTGGCTCTCTGTATTATTTTTTTGTGCGTGTGTGTGTGTGTGCACGTGCGTGTGAAGCATGCAGTGATCTCGGTGCGACTAACTCAGCAGTGCACCATCCTCCAGAGCAGCTCCATGCCTGCAGCCCTGGCTCAGCAGGCACCAGGCTCACTGCCACGTGGGTGCCTGCTCTTTCGGGCACGYGCGATCATCCCAGCGCCTTTCCGACAGGCTTTCCGACCCCGGGCTCATGTGCCGGGTTGGTGGGTTGCATGCCAGCCCATCACAGTGGTTTCTGCCCCACTGAGCCCTGGAGCAGGAGAAAGGAGCAGAGGCACAGCGAGACGCTGTAGCAGGGGGTGGAGAAGGGGGTGCAAAGAGGTTTGCTTCCATTAGTCTGGCATTTTGCTGAATGACAGGACGAGCCCAGTCCCCAAAAGCAGATTTCAGGTACAAAGATCCCTATTTAGGAGATCAGAGCCCAACCAAATCCTGGGACTCTGCCTATAAAGCCTGCAGAGAGGTGCAGTGGGTAGATAGAAGAATGCCCTAAGACAAATAACCGTGTTTTTGCCTTAAAATGTTTTCCCAAATGCTCCCTATCCAAGATTATGGGTAGTGTAGGATGTATCCTATGCAGCCACCTCATTCAGTGTGTTTGTCTCTCTTTMTCCTGCAGGCTGAGCCCCAAGTGCATTTCATTTTTTCTGTGGCAATTGATTGGGGTCATGTTGGCCGTTGTCCCGRCCGCTCCATCTGCCCCACCATCCTCTGCGCCGGACTCTTGGAGCAGGCAGTCACCGGCCGCTGTGCCACCTCCGTCCTGCTAAATCCAGCTGTACACGGACCTGTGCCTGCCCAGCRTGCTGCCGTCGTGTGCACGCTGCTGACTGATGCGCACGCACTCGCAGAAAAGCCTTCTCGTGCTCGGACCTATCCGAATCTGAAATGACTGTTTCCCTCGTCAGGCTGGCGATATGCAATGCTCCGGGCTATAATTTGACGCYGTCTCTTCTTGCAGCGGTGGGGTGCATAAGAAATTCCTCTTCTAACTCCGGGGCCAGGGGGCTCAGTGGCACATCGGGGCGATTAGTGAATCAGTGCAGTAGGGGGACGCTTTCATRTTTGGCCGGTGCTGTGCAAGATAAAAGCCGGAATGAAACTTTTAATAACAGATACCATCTGTTTCTGTGCATGCCCCCATATTAATACATAAATGTATTCTGTAGGCTTGGCAGACGCTACATATGTGCGCTGAGAAAGGATAGTATTCATCTCCGGAGGAACTCGCTGCTTTAGGGGCTGCACACAGATCGTCCTATTTCCTTGCAGATTAAATTGGAAAAGATGGGCCTGGCAAAATGTTTGGTGAAGCAAATGTGCCCATCTAGGTAGTGCTGATTCCTTACCGAGGAGAGCTGAGGTGTGTCTGTCAGGGCTCCTTGCTGACGTCATTGCCGGAGGAATTTTTTTGTAATTCGAGCCCTCCTTGCATTTTTGCACAGGGCATTATCTGCTGATTAGGCCCAGAATATCTAGATAGCTTTCCATGGGGACTGTTTGCTTTGCCTTGTTGCGGCAACATTAACCAGTTTTACATCCTCCGTGAGCTTTCTGCAGCAGGAAACATGTACCTGGGAGCGCAAACAAAGATGGGGGCAGGCCCACAACACTTTGCTCCCAGAGGCTGGGCAAGGTGGGGTGCCCGAGAGCTGGCAAGAAGCAGAGCAAACGGGCACACCCTGGCAAATCAGGTGGCTGATTTTTAAGGGCAGGCAGACTGACATTTTGCTGCCTTCCTCTCCGCATGTCCTTGCACCACCAGCAACCGCGGAGAGGATCAGCCGGGCAAGATGCAATTGCTGTTGGTGGATAGAGATGGATATTCTGGGTGGCAAATGGGCCATCCTGACCTGCACATGCTTCACTGCCCCCGTTTCGGTCCTTGCAGGGGGAAAGCTCTGGGGTCACAGGGTGCCTGGTTCTGCCCCAGTCCTTTTGTGCAATGTGCAGGGCTGTTGGCAGCCACTTGGCTGCACAAACCTTCCAGCCTTGCTAGTGGATCTGCCCCTGATGTGCAGCCTATCCCCAAGTCAGGAGGAGAACAGGAAAAGGCACTGGAGGGGAGCTGCAAAGAGCCGGAGCGGGGCTGTGCGCTGACCCTGAAATGCTGTGGGTGACCGCAAGCRGGGCTTTTGCAGCGCTCTCCCAGCAGGTGCTCTGGCCTCCTTGCACCTTGCAATGCTAGCGCAGCTCAGCTGAAGGCACAGGGTGCAAGCAGCGCTCGGGAGCAACTATCAAGCAGATGCTTCCCTGGGCAAGTCCAGGACAGCAGAGGGGAGATGAGGGGCATTCGGGATTGCAGGTGCGATGCAGCAGAGATTTATCCACGGCACCGCAGCTCCACATCTCCATTACACGTTCTGCTTCCGACAGGGCTATCCCAGCACAGGGCACTTACTGCAAGTCAATATGCTGCCGCTGTCCTCCTGGAGGGTTTCTGAGGTCTCCCCTGAAACCTTGTCGACGCAGACACASTCAGCATCCAAAAGAACTGGGTCTGTTTAACAGCAATGAGTTAAACATGTCAGACTCCACAGCCTTTTCATTCAGAGTAAAAGTGACCACAGTTTGGCTGATCCTTCATGTTTCCAATGTGAATTAATCCTCATTAAGCCCAGCCGTACAGACACCTAATGCTTTTAGGCTAATGGTAAAACGCCGCTTGGATTAAATAAACTCTGAGTGTGCGGGCAGAGACAAGCTTGAACCTGCTAGATCCCAGTGCTGGGAAAGCCTTGGGGGATCCTGGCAGTCTGACGCRGCTCACCCCAGCCCTGGGGCGCTCGATCGTGCTCCTGTGCCACCCAGGGTGTCCTCTTCCACACAGCGGGGACAGGCTATGGGGACAAGCAGGGGCTCTGCCCTGTCACCAAACCTCCCTGCCTGAATGATCTATAACCAGGAGCTGGGCAGGTATCTGAGCTTGTTAGCCCGTTAAGGACATGTGGTGTTATCTGGGATGTATTTGTGTGTAAGGCCCTGTTGCAAAGCCTTCCTTGGAAGTATTGATAGCATTGCATGCTGCTCCGCCAAAGTCTTTCTTTGTAGGGCAAAGAGATCTAAGAKTCGGTGCAAAGTATCATCCATAAGCACAGTTCTAGATACAAAGCAAAAAGGCTAAATATGCTCTAAACCACCTGCTGTCCAGACAGACACAAGTAAAAATAGCACCCCCAAAAGGTGCAAACAGTCTGCCTTGTGGTGCCCACTTGGCTCAGTCCCACCAGTATCTCATTACACTTGCAAAGTGGCAGGGCTTGTGTTTGCCTATCCAAAAGGCCTYGCTGCAGTCGAGGCATGCGTGCCTCTGCATTCCTGCACCCTTGGAAATGTAGCGCTAGCTGTTTCCTCGGCGTTATCTCAGCACACCACGAATGCAAACACCTGAGCTGGTGGAGAGCAAGCCATGAGTCTGCTCCAAGCCCTGGTAGGTGAGAAGGTAGTGGAGAGGCAGTGCACCTTCTCAGGCACTAGCAAAGGGCTCTCTGGTGGCTGTGGATACTTTCCAGCGTGGTTCAGCTTGGTTTTGCTTCCCAAGAGATTGCATGCTTTGCCTGGCTTTTCCAGCCAAGAGGTGAGTTTTGATTTATCTATRAACATGTCAGGTTGTAGAACTGGAAAGCAAACAAAAACCAGTGTGATAGGAAGCCCCTTAGCTTGTGTTCTTTGCTGTGGGTTTAAACAGCTGCATTAATTACACTATGCGATGAATATGTTATATTCTACAGGTTTCCCATTTGATAAAGGTTTCCAAATGTGCCTGGTGTTAAATCTGGAATGAAGCTGGCTTTGAAGTACACGCACGTGTGCTAACTTGATTGTAGCTGTAATTTACTTGAGCAGTTTCGGTAAAGACATGAAAGTAAGCCTGTGCGAGTTCAAGTGATGCCCTGTGCATTATAAATGGTGACTGCCTTGGGCTTTTGCTCTGCCAGGAGAAATAAGGATGGTCACCAAGTCTGATGAATGTAAACCCAAATGCAAAACCCACTGAATCATTTTTCCACATAGGCTTTTTCCACAAAGTCTCTGTTCTCAAAGGAAAGCTGCGGTGTCAGGGGATAGGCAAGAGCGGGGGAATCTCTCTTTTGGATAACAAGGGATGCCCAGGATCCATGCAGACGAGGATTAGGTGATAGCTGAGTGTGGTCTTGCTGGACTTGGGGAAGATTCCTCCGCTGGGACCGGCCGTATCCTTAGGAGCCGTGCAGGCAGGCGATCCCCAGGTGCGGCTCCCTCYTCTGCCCAGCAATCCCTGCTCCGCAGGCTCTGCCGCCGTGGGTCGGGGGGCCGGGGAAACGCGGGTCAATCTGCCGGCTCCGTTTGCACCTTGGCAAGGCACCTGAGCAGCCTCATCGACTCGCTCTAGTGCCGTTTGCTGAAAAATCCTACCGTACCTTCCTTCACCGCGTGTCTTGTGGGCGACTCAGAGGAATTATCACACAGCACTAACAGTGCTGTAACGCACCGGCATTCATAGTAATCTTGCTTGTAGTCTCCCACCCATTTTCATACTGCGCTTGAAATACTGAAATTGCCCAGAGAAAAKAAATATCTTTACAAGGAGGGCCATCAAGCCAGCATGCTGTCTGCAGCATCCAAAAAAGCAACCCACTCAGCAGGGTAATCTATTCAATGCCTGGGATTTATTTTTAACATGSAGTTCTGCAGTCCTTTTAACTTGAGCAGGGAAGTGAACATTTTGATAACAGCAGCCTCCAGGTCAAATGTGATGAGAATTCATAACTCACCACATAGTGGTTTTGGAAAACCAACCAAGCAAAACAATTTCCCAGAATAAGACGATGAAGATTCGCATTTTTCTTCACAATGTCGTACATAGAGCTGATATCTGTTGGAGTGTCTACTTATTCTCTCTCCACAATTTGCAAATAAAATGCCTTCTGGACTATTTTAAATTTGAACGGCTATTGCAACCACAGCTTTGCTAGGCTCCTCATAAAGAATTGAGACATCAGATCTTTAGGCCATCAAAGAAGAAATATTAATCCAGTAATGGGAATATTCTGATGTTTCCATTTCTAATCAAAGCAAACCTTTCATTTTCTGTTTCAAGCAAATATAGCCAAGAGAGTGGCATCAAGGTTTTAAAATTGCAGGGAATACAGGGAGGGCGCTCCAGTCCCTGAGCTTCCCTGGAACAACACAGGAGCAATGGCAGACCCAGTTTAGTTCAGAGTTGGGATCTGGGAAAAATAAATATGAAGATCTGGCCAAGTTGAGATTGGTGAGGGAATTAGAAGGAGGCAACTTTTTATTTTTATTTAATCTTAAAAGAACTGGAAATATGTCAGAGGCATGTGTCTGAGAAAGAGATAGAAAAGGAACCTGGAAGGAAATTTCATGTTTCAAACAATGTAATTGAGTTTAATTTTGTTTCTTCTGCTGTTTCCTGTACCCTCTCATGCTCAGTCTCACTGTTAGGCTCAGTAACTGGTATTTCTATCGCACCTAAAGGCTGCTAGGGCCGCTATGCTCTGCAGCATGTTCTGCTTTATCTGGAGGCTCAAGAACAAGTACTTTCCAAACCCTTTTTATTTGTTCTCTGTTCCCTGTCTTCCATCCAAATTCGATATCCGAAGGGAGGCCCTGGYGACAGGGTGCTGGCTTTTACAGCAAGGGCAGAGGCTCCTCTGCAGAGTGTTGGAAAAGTGAGAAAAAAGCAGGAGACCAAGAGAAGCAAAAAAAAACTTCACCCTGACATTTTCTCCCATGCTATCGCAGGAGCCTGGGGCGTAATGAGAAACTCTCTATGCTGTGGCAATGAAAAACGGCCAAATTTTCTATGCAGCCCGGAAAGCTGTACTGATAGGTACAGTCATTGCTTTTAATATTTAATTCGACGAGATCAGTCTCTTAAAAATGGATCAGAAGCTGCCACAGTTTCAAGCACATGCTCAGCACTTCCAGGGAAAGTCCATGGCGTTTGCTATGCTGTGAGCTTATCTATATTCAGACCGGGTTACATGGCAATGTGTCTCATTAATTAACCGAGCACACAGAACTGTGGCTCCTTCCATTCCCTTTCGTTAACTAGGCTTTAAACATTTTCAGGGTGTCACTCGGACTTTGGGTTGTCATTCAAAACGTCTCCCCTCTCTTGGAGCCTAGATCACCAGACCACGCCAATCTCTACCAAACAAATGTGGGCTGGTCCAATGCAACCAAGTGACACTTCAAGAAGGATTTTCCTTACATTACAAGTCTGTCAAAGAGCACAATGCAGATAAGTCTCGATCCTGCCTCTCACCTGCAGGAACTCCCTGACTCCCTGGTGCCAAAATGCCTTGGGTCACGGCAAGCCCGGGAGYGAGGAACTGGGCCAGGCCAATGGAGGTGCTGGATGAGTCTTGCCTAAAACTTGTCCTTGCTGCACCCCTTCAGGTGAGTCCCATTGGTCTCAAACCCTATCTGGGACTGAGCAAAACCTATCTGGGACCATCTGCCTGCAGCAGAACCATATTTTCTCTGTGCATCGGTCTCCTAGCTGTCCTTCCTGCCTTCAGAAGTCCCTTTGTGGGCTCCAAATAGTTTGGATGTCTTCATCAGGGAGCTGGGCTTCAAAGGAGCCTCTGTGACCACCTAATTGCCACCATGATGGCAAAAAAATGAGCTAGAAATGTGCATTTGTTAGAAGTACAATCCAGGTACCTCCTACATTCTTCACTTGTGCAAAAACATACAAGCCACTTTCTGTCCTTATAGCTGCCTCTCTCTGGTACTTCTGCAACCCCCATTGCTGCAGGATCCGAGTTCCTCTCAGCCTTCAGGGCAAGGACTGAGGTGTGAACAGACTGGGGGTGGACTGAGAAAAACAGACGTACGTGCCCACAGGCTGACACTCCTTTTGGCTGAGACAGCCAAAACAGCAATCGCTACCTCCCCCTCATCAGCACTCACAGCTCCTGAGCCACCTAATTCCATAGGCATGTTGGGATTTGGCAGCGAAATGGCCTGGGCACCTCCTGCTCCTCGACAGGCACCCAATGACATGGTACTTGGGAGCCATTTGCTGTAACAGCCTGCACCAGGAGAGGATATGGTGGTCCTTGCCTGAACATGGCTAGACAACCTTGCCTTGTTCTCCCCGCTCTTGCCCTTGACCCTCTTGTCTCTGCAAACCCAGTGACTGTGTAGCTACACCATGAGATGTAGGCCTGCCTCCCTTCTTCAAGGCACATCAGATGCCTTCTTTATTCCCTTCCTTTATTCCTCTTGGTTGGGGATAAGGAGGTGGGGACAAGAGGGACCTGAGCACCTGCACCCTGCATGGGACAGAACCTCACTGCGCCTTGACCACCTCACCAGCCTTGTCCTGGGGAGGAAAGGTGTGAGCCTCAGCACTGGCTTGGAGGCAAAGGCACCTTCCACCTTCATACTGCACTGTCCAAAACCCCGTCCTGTCATTTCCCAGCCCTGATAAGCTGTAACACTGACGTTGTTAGCTTTTTGCTCTTTGTTGTCTCTCCTTAGCATACATGTCTGAAGCACGACTCCAAAGGCCAAAGGAAAGCAAGAATGATGAAGAAAATCCAGATATGCCTCTGCTTCTTCTTTGTGTCTGGCATTTTGTACGAGATATCCCTGCTGTCTGGCTGCATCTTCTCCTGTATTCCTCTGTCCAAGCACTTCCTGACACCTGAGCAGGTTCTGAGCCTCGGCAAAAGCATCATCTTTCTGGAGACCACGGAACGYCTGGAGCCCCCTCCTCTGGTTTCCTGCTCTGTGGAATCTGCTGCCAGGATTTACCCTGACAGGCCCGTCATCCTCTTCATGAAAGGACTTAATAACAAAACGGTGTTGGACATAAACTCCAACTACACCGCCTTCTCGCTTTTATCGTCTATGAACAATGTCTTCATTTTCCCCCTCCAGATGGAAACTGTCTTTGAGGACACCCCTCTGCTCCAATGGTACAACCAGGTGAGAGTTATAATTGGGGAAAAATAGCTCTGAAGCAGGCTAAAAATGAATGGAGGAGAACAGGCACAGAGGGTTTGCCCAACTATATGAAATTGCAGTCACTTTCATTTTATTTTGTTCAGAATAGAACCATTTTTGCCACATGTTGCAGTACCTTCATCCATCTTTTTACTGAACACATTATCATGATTTTTTCACTATCTGGAGAATCAGATCTTTGGCAAACACAGCAGTGACATAAATAGACTACATACGTATTTTGTTAAAACATCGGTTAATCATCTTATTCAACAGACGCTTGTTTAACAAAATGTGCTGTCCGAGTCATCTGAGTGCTAGTTAATGCTGCCACACACTGATAAAACCTGTGCTAGATTAGATGGGAGAGAGATTTCAGTTTTCATAAAGGCAATGGGCAAAACCAGGGGTGGGCGCTTTCAAGCACGCAGAATATAAGCTCTTTGCAAATTGCTTGCAAGTATGGTTTGGGAGGGTTGTTCTGCTTCATCTCAGTGCAGGGCAAGCAGTGAAGGCATACTTTCTTCAAGCTCTTGCAACTCCCAAGAAAAATTTACACCAAACAGTAACAAAGCCAGCAAAAGCCCTTTAGCCTATTTCAAAGAGCTGTGAGTGATGAGGCAGCAAGTGAGTAAAACGGGTTGCGTCACACTGAAATAGCAGCCCATGATTCACAGCATTATTGATTTAACATTTTGAGTTTCCTCAAAAAAACCATAAAATGTTCCTACATTCATTTATATTTATAAAGTCATTGTTCTGAGCTCCCCCATTATCTTATTCCAATAAAATTTAATAGCTGTAAAAAGAAAAAGCTGTTGCTGACATTTATAGGTGTTCAGTTTTACAATGCAGTTAACAGGACAGGAGGAGGCAGCTAGTTCTCTGTCAGCAGCTCACCATTTCATGTCTCCAACTCTTGCAGGTAAACCCAGAGCAGGAGAAGAACTGGGTTCACATCAGCTCTGATGCCAGTAGGCTGGCGCTCATATGGAAATACGGGGGGATCTACATGGACACGGACGTCATCTCCATCAGGCCTATTCCAGAGGCAAGCTTCCTGGCGGCACAGAAGTCCCAGTTCTCCAGCAACGGGATCTTTGGCTTTCCTTCCTATCACAGATTTATTTGGGACTGCATGAAGAATTTTGTTCTAAAGTACAATGGGAAAATTTGGGGCAACCAGGGGCCCCTTTTAATGACAAGGATGCTAAAAGCCATCTGCAATCTCACTGATTTTGTAGACCTCGAGGACCACAGCTGCCAGAACATCTCCTTCTTAAATCCCCAACGTTTCTACCCTATCCCGTACCCAGCCTGGAGAAAGTACTATGAGGTGTGGGACAAAAGCCCTAACTTCAACCAATCCTATGCGCTGCACTTGTGGAACTTCATGAACCGTAACCAGAAAGTGGTGGTTGCAGGGAGCAATACGCTGGCAGAAAAACTGTACAAAACATACTGCCCCACGACATACAGGGATTTGATTCAAAGAGCAGAAGGGAGAGACTTCATGCAGCATAAAGACTCCATTTGACGTGACATGGGAGAGCGAGGTGATCCTTCCAGCCCTCCCCTGTCCTGGGGCTAAAACACATTGTGACCATTGGTATCAGCAGCCTGTGGTAGAGACCGTTCATAACYGCTCTCCTTGTTGCCTTACGACGCTGAGGAGCATATGCAGAACGGTGGTGGGTATCCATCTGATGTGATACTAAGGACTCCTTTGCCTGAGTGGTTTCAGAAATTCAGTTCTGGTTTCTTACAGGTGTTTGCAAACCAAGCCTTACTGAATCAAAGGGACTTACAGGCCTTACTGGTGAGCTTTTTAAAGGAAAAAGTTCCAGGGAGATGCATAGCCTTCTGGCAGGAAGTTCAGAAGCATCTCAGCACCCTTTTGCACTATTGGCACCTATGCATTTCACAAAAAGTCCCAAACACAAAAGGCCTTGGGTTTAACTGAGGACTCCAATGCAAGTGTAATGCAAGTGTAATGCAAGTGTATAGCAGTGTATGGATGACATACATAGCTCAAACTGCTACTGTCTTTTCATTAAGATAGGCTCTTTTTTTCTGACACAAACTTTACTTTATACCCTACATTTTTGAGAGGGATCTTATAAATGTAAGTAAAAATAATACAGTTAATAAATCACCAAGCCTCTGAGATTCATTTCCCCTACATTCCTCTGGAAAATGATTGCTATTTTTAAAAATGCTTTTCCTCCTGCACTTTGAATTTAGCTCCTTCCAGGAAGGGGCTGCATTTCTCCATCCTCAAAAGTCAGCTCTGTCTGTCTCCTGTTATCACCTGACCTCCCTGGTACAGAAGTGAAGAGTCACATTTCCCTTTTTACCCTCAGTTGAAGAGGAGGTGCTGAGGCACCAAGAAGATGACAGGACTGACCCTCCAAGGTTCCCTCTGAAATAAATGGATTTCTAATACCTTTGAAAATATGGTGCAGCAGCTTGACAGCAGCCCCAGTCACCCTCAGCTGTCTGTGCCACCTATGCTGCCTTCTTATCTCCCTTTTGGGTTCTCCGATGCACCACTCCCTGCCTGTGTTTCCTTTTTTGCATCTGTTCCCCTTCTCTCTTTCTGGCATTTTCCTCTCCCACACCCAGAAGGTGCCAGTCCCGGAGAGTTTGCTGTGGCCCAGGCGCTGGCATTCCCGTGGGCTCCTGCAGGCTCCAGCATCGCGGTGCAAATCCACCCAAGCCCTTGAAAAGCCCAACTTGCAAATCCCTTCTGAGTCTGTCTCAACAGCTGTTTATAAGCCTGGAGTTGGGAGCAGAAAGGTGGGGGCGGATTGGTAGCCCGTCATCAAATGTTTGCCATCTGTACAATGCTATCTTTTGTAAATACAGCAGCTAATGAGCATGCTGCAATCTGCAGCCTTGTTTCTGCAGCTAGAAATCACAACAAGATTAGCTGGAAAAAGGAAGCCTTCTGCACACAGCGGGTTTATGAGCGCCTAACGCCGCGCTGGGACGCGGGGCGCAATTCTCCCTCCAGCCCCACGTCGGCCTGAGTAACCGTGCTGAAGTCAATCAAACTGCAACGGCGTGAGGGCAAACGGGGCCAGACCAAGTGTTTCAGGTTGTCAGAGCAACAGCGTGGCACCGCGGGGGATTTTGCCCGTTCCCTTTCGGGAGTGCGGGTGCTGCCCACGGAGGTTCGGCTTTGCTCTGCGCTATGTTAGCAGGGAAGTAGGTGCCACCCGAATCTGGCCTCGTGAGCGGCTTTTCCTGGACGGCTTTGAACTTCCCGGGGCAGGGGGAGATGGCGGGGAGGAGTGTAGGGTTACAGCCCGGAGAGCCCTCCCTGTTTCGCACACGGCTCTGGACAGCCCCTCTCGCTGCTTTGAGACACTTCTGACCGTCCATGTTCATCGGTCTTATCCTTGTAGACTCTCTGCAGTTGCTCTCTCTGGGAAGAAGTAAGTGTTTTCTTTTTTCTGCTGCTCTTATAGTTGGGGGAATGAAGGCAGTGTCTCTGCAAGGGAGAGACGGTGCTGGGGGAAGTGTTTTGACTTGAACTGTTCGAGGTCTCTTTCCGCATTAGCTCAGCAGAGAAACATTTCCGAGGCTCTGCTTGGTTACGTATTAGCTCCTCGGTCATCTGCCTAGCGGGCTGGTCCTACCCAGGCTGACTGCTCTCCCTTGGCTGCGTACGCAGTCGGGACGTGCAGCAAAAYGCCGATGACACCAGCGACGAGCACAGCCGATCTCAGCGCTGCTCTCAAGAGAGGAGGTTTTCCCAGCATCCGTCTGAGACAGATGCTGCTGCTCAGAGCAAGTCCCAACAGCTCTGCTGAAAGCGATGTTGCTGTTGGGAACGCCGGATTTTGGCAAGAAGAGAGGCTGAGAAAGGGAGCGAGGTGCAGGCTGCTTTCATTCAGGGTGCGGAGGAGCTAGAGAAGCTGCCCGAACAGTTTGTACGCAGAGTCCAGGTCTCCTAACATCTCTCTGCTCCACGGTAAGGTGTTTCCCAACGTTTGTAAACTCCCAAATAAGCAAGGGAGCAGAAGGATGCTGGCACTGGGGTGAACTGGGGCACCTTTATTCTTTGTAGGGTGTGAAGAAGCCCATGAAAAGTTCAAAGAGGCGAGGGAGGCCCCAAGGTGGAGGTGGGGAAGGGTGGAAGAAAAGGGAAAGGCAAGAGATTTCCCTGCCAGAGGCTGTGGGTTACAAAGAGGAGGACCATGCAACGGCTGTTATCTGGTAGAGCAAACGTCCCGGCTTCCCCACGCTGCCTGGTTTCTGCCGGGAACATTGTGGAGCCGGCATCCCACCCGTGACCCTTCCACCTCCTCGCTGTGATGATTGCCAGCTTTGCCACACCAGAGCGGCGAGTCCCCGTGCCCCAGGGCCTCCTGCTAAACGCAGGACTGGAGTTGTAGGGTGACCCTTTTGCCAGCCAGCCCCCCTCAGGGAAACCAGTTTCCCTTGCAAAGAGAGAGCTGAGGTTAACTTCCCAGAGAGCCCAGGAAAAGCGCTGTTCTTCAGCTTTTTCATTATGAGGACATGCACTGTTTCAGTCCTCTAATCTGTTTGCCAATCTGGAATATGAAAGCTCATCACACTCTGAAAACCAGCTCTATCAGCATTTTGATGGAGCTCGTTTTTGCACAGCGGAGTGGAAATGTTGCATCTGAGCTCCTTGAACTTTAGGCTACGCTGCCTGGTACAGGTTGCTACCTTTGTGGCAGACTCCGCATCCCTCAAAGCTGCTGCCTTCATAACCTGCCAGGCAAAATCTTACTCCTAGTGAAGGTCGTAGCCAAATTTCCTTCATCTGTGATGGGGAAGCCTTTTGCCAACAGCTCCTTCACACTAGCTGAAGTAGGTTAACATTGCACCATGGAAGTCAAAATGCTTTTACTGATTTATACCAGCTGAGCATCTGTCCTAAGCATATTCAAGTAAGAACTGAAGAGAAGAAATAAATCTTTGGAGCTGGGCTCCCAGGTTGCCTGATGTTATGGTTCTACCGTGCCAACCAAAGTCCTACTGAAGCCCTGGTGGCACTGGCTTAGGTTTTATATGCGGCATCACGCCTGAAAGAGTTGGAAGAAAACGGAGGGGAAAACGCACCAGGCAACAGGACAATCTCTGCCATGCTGCTAAGCGACCAAGCTTCAACGATGGCTGGGTTAAACGCCACTGCCTCTGGTGCATGAAGACGTTGTTAATATTAACGAGGTTGTGCAACGGCGCCTGCCCCCGGGGGTATGCGGTAGATCGTTAGGGGACTTTCATTTGTGTTCTGGCAGAGAACAGGATGATTGCTGGGAGGGAGGGAGCTGCAGCCAGAGCAGGGCTGGTTCCTCAGCCAGGGCTTGCCCAAAGGTTTAGCTCTTATGCCTCCTGCTTTATTCCAAAGGGAATTCCAAAGAGTTCCTGCTCTGCTTTGCCTGCCCATGGCAGGAAGGATTTATGCCAGAAGGAGCACCAAAGTCAGCCGGCAGCTGGCAACTCTGCCCAAGGCGATTGGTGCTGTTGCTCATTCTCATTTCCACTTTCAGACCGTCTCTGACCGTGCGGAGCTTGGCCCAGCTGCAGTGCTGGGCACCGAATAATTTCTGTGCCACGTGTCCGCCTCAGACTTTGTCTTTTCTAGAAAAATCTCCATCCAGCCATTCCTAGGCCAAAATCCTCTGCCTTGCCCCAGTTTATAAAATTATATATTCCCCTAGCAATTCTTGGATCCTGGGCAAGCACTTGACTCCAGACAGCAGCAGAGAGGTGGGATGCGGGATCTCCCTTCCGTGGGCCACCCTGCGGGATAACCCTCCTTCTAGGAGCAGTTAATTCACGCGACAAAACCTCCCACCGCAAATTCAGCCCAGCCCTGATGCGCTGGATTTATGCTCTGCGTGAATCCCGTCCCTATCCATCAGGAACGTACGCATGTGTTTACATGTACGGTGCTCCTCCAGGTTTGCCTACGAGAGCGCGACTCGATATTATGCAATCTGTACAGCTTCGGAGGCCCGCGGCTATTTACCTCTGCCAAACGGGAACGGTCCCATTTCCTTCCCGGGCCGCTGCAGCAGCGGGGAGCTGATAACCCCAGGATAGAGGCTTTCCCTGGAGGTTTCCGTTTCACGGTGGCGGGTAAACAGAGCACAGCGTAGCAGCCCGCTGCCCGGACCGCGCTCACCCTGGGCCGCCGGCCAGGGCTCCAGGGTCCCGGCGCTGCGAGGGAAACCTCCTGCCCAAAGCGGGACGACCGCGTGCCGTTACCCTGCAGATTTACACAGTTTGCAGCCAGGGCTATATTTGGGCCTCTACGTACATACATGCATACACGCACACACACACACACACAGAGTTTACTTTATCTGATGCAATGACTTGGGTTGTTAGACATTACAGTGCTGCAAATGGTATATCACCTGCAATAATAACGATAACCTTTTCTGGATAGATTTACTGGCTATACAAGCCGGGTAAACAGGATTTCGAAACTCAGGGTTGCGAACCTGTCATTACTTTGGGTCAAAGCTCTGATCCTGAACATGTTTTTTTAAACTGAGGAAGGGTCTTGTTGATGGGGTGTTTTTAGGTATGCAACAGAAAAGACAAAAAATGAACCAAAGCCTAAAGCAAACCCATGGTTAAGGTCAATGTCCCCCTGATCCACAGCCGCTCCCGAAGGCTTGCAGCGCTTTCRTGCCGCGTCTCCCTGCAGTAAGGGGACAGCTACAGCTGATCTGCAGGGCAGGCCCTTTTTTTTTAGGCTAGCAGCAGCCCCGAATCTAGGCTTTCTCCTGTCCTGCTGTATTTAGGCAAGGAAAGAGGAGAGGAAAGGGCAAGAAAGAAGAGCAAGTTCGGCGGAGCGTTGAAAAGCGCTGGGAAGGGCGTGTGCAGCGGCGGGGGGGGAAGCGCGTTGCTGCGGGACACAGCGCGCACCTAGCAACGCCCGGCGCCGCCAGCAACGCCCGGCGCCGCCGGGCACGCGCCGCGCTGCTCCGCGCTGCTCCGCGTCCTCAAAGCCCTGCTCGGGCTGCGCAGCAGCGCCGTCCTCACCCGACAGCATGGTAAGCAACCTTCCAGCAAAGAGCATTTTTTWAAAAAAAAAAGCGAGGCATTTTCTAAAAAGCTGCTTAAAGGCAGCGGGTAGGTGCGGCGGCCGGAAGATTAGCATGTGGGGGGCAGCTGCGAACACAGAACTGAACTGACTCAAAAAAAGCACGACGCTTGCTCTCGTTTGAACTGTATTTYACAGTGTCCGCAGTTTGCACGTTCCCTGGCAGAATTCCTCCTTACGCAGCCTAAGAACAATACCGAGAACAATCAGAGATTTAAAACTATATAGTTTAAATACGGTTACATAATTATGGTTTAGGACACAGCTAGGAAAATGAGCAAATAATGAGGAAATAATCTAGATTTAGATCAGAGCAAGGTAACATGAAGGGTAGCAGAGTGTTGTGGTATTAAAAATGTATCTAGTGTTTAGCATGTGTTGTTCAAAAACAGGATAATTCTTTTCCCCTGGAATATGCACATTCAGGATTTTGAGTGAAGGGGTTTACAAATTCCTTCAGAACAGGTTATTTTAAACAGTTGAAATGTGACAGTTTTAGAAAAGTTGCCATTAGCAAAAGTAGAAGCAGTATCGTTAGCATTCATTGACTTCTAGTTATTCTTCTGGTTATAATACACCAATAAACTGGCCGAGTTTTTGGGGGGTTTTTTTGGTTTTTATTTTTTGTTTTTTTTTTCAGAATTTGGCAAAAGCAATAGATAGCAGTTCAACACAGGGAGATCTCTACTATACAATACAGCTGTTTCCATCCCAGCAAGAACGTATATGTGCATGTGCAAACTATTGACCCATTTATGCACCAACCGCATGCCAAAATTTTAAACATGTGGGGCTTCAAAAATCCCTTTTTGGCAGGGAGGGAGTTATATGGATGCTCTGTGTCTCTTTTTGTTGCATGGATATACATGCAGGCATGGCTCACAGGCCAGCAGATTTGATATTAGTCACTTTATTATGCTACTAACTGCATATTTAGAAACCTCAATAATTTCCATAGGTGCTGAATATGCAGGGGTCGGTACAAACTTTAGACATATCTGCAGGCAGATAAGGCTATAAGACTGGATATCAGCAGGGATGGCTCAAAGGTATTTTAATTTGCAGACAAAACAAGAACATACTTAACTTAAGGGGAGTATGGGTGTTTCTATTCATTTGAAGAAAAAGTTAGAAGAAGGAAAAAAGAAGAAGGAAAGGGAGAAGGATTTTTTGTTGTTTTTTTTCGCCTAGGATGTGCTCTGACAAGTTCTCTGATGCTAGAGATGTGTGCAGGCTGGTGGGGGCTCTGGCAGAGCTGGGGTCAGCTTGCCATAACGCATCCTTTTTGCCTTCCAGCCCTTTTTTGCAGACATTTACCACCTGCTGCATCCGCCTGGGACCCCGGCAATGCCGGGCTGTGGCACCCCGCAGCTCTCTGCCCCCGACAGGGCTGCGTTGGCCGGTCTGGTGGGAATCCCCCCCTTCCAGTTCCAGCCCCGGCGGGCCAGCGTGGACTGGCGGCGGTTCAGCGCCATTGACGTGGAGCGCGTGGCCCGGGAGCTGGACATGGCCACGCTCCAGGAGCACATTGCCAGCGTCACCTTCTGCAACCTGGACTCGGAGCGGTGCCCGTCCTGCCAGCAGCCCGTTGACCCCGTCCTGCTGAAGGTGCTCAAGATGGCCCAGCTGAGCATCGAGTACCTGCTGCACTGCCAGGAGAGCCTGAGCACCGCGCTGGCCCTGCAGGCTGGGCGCCTCCAGGCTGCCCTCGACGAGCTGGCCTGTGCGAAGCAGGAGGTGGCGAGGCAGGCGGAGGAGCTCAGGGGGGTGAAGGAGGAGAGCAGGAGGCGCAAGAAGCTGATCGCCACCCAACAGCTCCTCTTGCAAGCTGGGGCTAACAGCTACCACAAGGTGCGTGGCAGAAAGGCGATGGTGGGCCCCCTCAGGTCTTGTAAAGCCACTGTAAAACACATCCTGAGGCTCTTCGCTGCATCCGTAACCTGCTGGCATCTTGGGACTCTCAGAGGGTTGCCAGGATCAGAGAGGGGTTTCGTGGCTCAGCCTGAGTGTATGGTCCAGTAAGGGCCACAAAACTACAGCTAGTCCAGCATAAAGTCAGTCTGGTACCAAAGCCGTTACTGGGAAAGGTCAGTAATGCATGCTGGTGGCTGCCTACGCCAATGCACGGCAAGACCCCACCTCTCCTGCCCAGCAACGTTGCAGGTAACTCGGGGTTTGCTTCCCCCAAAACCTGCAACCAGCTGAGCACCAGCTCCTGCTCAAAGGAGGAGGCTTTTCGCAAGGCACCTTGAGCCCAGGAAAACACCGGCCAGCTCTGCTGCTTTCCCTGTCCCAGTTCATCACATCTGCTCTGGGTTTGCTCTGTGGCAGCTTCATGGAGATTGCAAAGTCCTTGTTAGCCCAGAGGGAAGTTTCCTTTTTTGGGAGGTGCTGAGTCAACTGCAGGTAGTCAGAGCAGTCCAGACCACTGGGAAGGAGGGTGCAGGGGGAAATCTTACAACATCCATGGGTCGTGGGAGATGTCTTGTGGCAGGGAGACTTCAAACACCTTATAGCCCTATGAAAGATTTCCAGAAGCTCCTGGATTTGGTGGTCCTTTGGCTTCACACAGGAGACTCCTAACAGCCTTCATCTAATATACCTCTAGTGCATTAGGCAAGTCTCTTAAGATCTCCCCTTTTGCTTTAAACTAGCAGAATAATCTCCTTTCCCTTAGGTCAGGGACAAGGGAAGCGCTTCTCTTTGCGGATGCAGGTCTCTCACTGGCTTGTTTTCCCTCCGCAGTGCCAGCTCTGCGATAAAGCCTTCGTGAACTACTCCTTCCTCCAAGCCCACATTCAGCGCAGACACACTGAAGCCAGTGAGGCTGGTGAGCACGGGCAGAATTTCTCCCTTCACTTCGTTAATGGGAGGGATGTGGATGCTGGAAAATAGAGAGTGACTGTGGGGGCTTAAAGACAGCTTCTCACGCCGTGCCTTTCCCGGTTCTGTATTTCCGTGAACGTTCAGTGAATGATTTCTGCTCGCCGCCCTTCCCTCCTCCCTCGAGCGTGGGCAGGCAGAAACAGGGACTGCACGCCCATTTGCAGCCCGTCCCTGCCGCTTGTTTTCCCTAAGGGATCATCTTCACCCAAAGGGCCAGCGGGATCGTGTGGGCCAAGCCTCAGCGGGGAGCTTGGGAGGGTTTTTTTTCCCAGCTCTGCAGCTGCCTCCCTTGCTTGAGCGGGAGGGGGGGGATTCGCCTTCCCTCTGCCCCCTCGCTAGCAAGGAGTCGATGCTCCTTTACAAAATGCTTTGACGCCTGCGGGTGTGAAGCGCCGTGTGAAAGCCACGTAAGCTTGTCACAGCTTCGCCCTTCCTGGGTGCTTGAACTTGGCAGACAGCGGCTCGGCTGCTGGCTGGCAGGTTGAAACCGCAGCCCGGGGCCGGTGCTGTGTCGCTGTGCGCCAAAGCGGGACGTTGCTCTCCCCCGCTCGCCCCTCAGAGCAAAATCACGGCGGTGGGACCCTGCAAATCACGCCCTTTTCACCGTGCCCCTGCTTCCCCGCGCTTTGCAGAGAGGCAGCGGAAGAAGCAGGAGGAGCAAATGGAGGATGAGATTCAGGAGCTGAAAGTGAAACTGAGGGAGACGCAGCAGCGGCTGGAAGCAGAGAGAGACATGGGGAAGCTGCGCCAGGAGCACGTACGGGCGCACGGGCGTCGCTGGCTGTTCGGAAAAGAAGAGGGGAGGAGGGGGCAGAAGAGACAGAACGCGGGGCAATTTTAAAGCACAAATGAAAAATGCAGGGAAAAAAATGTTTTATAGTGGGAATCATGCTTATTTCTGTGGAAAAATTGCCCAGAAAATTCCTGTGGGAAATGTTATGTGGAAAGAAGCACTGTTGCACACATGTGAGTGTGCCTGCCCCGGGAGACTGTACTGCCTTAACCTTTCCTTAGTGTGCTGGCAGGGCCTAAGTTCTGAGCAGTGACTGGTGTAATGAGGTTGTCAGTGCTCATATCACTGAAGCCAGAGCAGAAGCCCCAAACCCTGTCCCAGACTTGGTGCTTCTGCTTTGCAGCCAGGACACGTCCAGCTCTGATTTTCCATTCCCTTTAGGAAACAGAGAGAGCTCGCTGGAGAGAGGAGGAGRGCAGGAGAGATTTTGAAAGGTGGAAAGAGGAGAGGACAAAGCTCCGCCAAGAGCTGGACAGCTTGAGGCAGCTGTTCCTTGACGAATTCAAGGACATCGCCAGCAGGAGCAGTGCCATGGAAGGGGTGAGCGAGCACACCGGGGTGCGATCTTGCGGCAGAGGCAGAGGCTTAGTTCTCCTCCGGGCAGGTGACTCGGCCTCACACATGCCTTGTTGAAGGGTGCAGAGCATGGGGGACATGCGAGCTTGCTGCCCTGCCTGGTCTGCACAGGCTCTCACTTCAGCTTCTCAGTTTCGCAGCCTAAAAAAGCCTCCTTTCCATGCTCCTGGTGCATCCCCGGATTTGGGGAAGGAGGCAGCGGCTGTCCAAGGTGGGACCAGCAGGAGGAGCAGCACTCATGCTGCTTCCCCTCCACAGCACCAACAGCTCCTTCCTCTCCCCCCCTACAGAAACTGCAGGAGCTCCAGGCCAGAAGCGTGGCAGTGTCCAACCTGGGGACCCTGCAGGACGATGACTGCGAGGAGAAGCAGCAGTGSGCAGTGACCCGGGCAGAGCTACAGGACATGCGGGAGAGGATGGATGTACAGGTGAGGAGTGTGTTGTGGGTGTCTTCATTATGTCTGTCGTGCAGGTGCATTTTGATGGTGATGAACCCACGTTCATGCACCTCTGTGCACATCTGCTGGCACGTGCATCAGCAGAGGTCTCGGCTTGGGTTTAGCTAGCAGCTAGGGACCAGCAATGAGYTCCTGCTGAATCACAGCACCTGACTGTCTGAGTCCAGAAATGGGACCTGAAGGATGCAGAGGGCATGACCTGGTCCCAGGTGAACCTGCTTGCTGCAGGGAAATCCATCTCTACAGAAGGTTGCTGTGTGGAAAAGCATTTCAAGTATCAGAGGAAAAAGAGACATTTCCTTCCCTGCATATTAGTTATCTTATCTCTATAAGGGCTGAAGCAGCAGGGGCTTCAACACATTTGGTGCCTCTGAACACTGAGAGGGTTGGGAAAAGCCTGTGCCATCTCTGAGGCTCCTCAGCACTGCTGTTACGGTGCGAGAAGGTCCTCCAGGACCTGAAGGAAAGCTAGGTTTCCCAAAGCATGAACATATTTGGGTGCCCCCACTAGTGAGAAGCCCACAGCCTGTGGACTGAGGAGGGAAACAGCTTTGTGTTTAATTTGGCAGAGGGAAGAGTGGAAGCAGAAGCTGAAGGACCTGCGGAGGGAGCACCTGGCTCAGGAGGCCCAGGTAAGTGCCACGGTCTTCCTTGTGAGCTCCTGGGCACCTCACTCAGAAAAGGCTTGGACACTTCCCTCAGGCTTTTTCTCCATCTTAGCTTCAGACCCCAGAGATAGTAGGTCTCCTCAGAGAAAGAGGACCTGTGTCCAATTGCAGCTGATGGGAAGACACAAGCTTGCCGACACAAGGTTGGCTGTACATTTTCTGCAAGGTCAGAGCTGCCCTTGGGAGGAAATGTCCCTGGGGCAGCTGGCTGCCCCCCAGTAACAGCAGTTGTGGGTCAGGCTCTGCTCAGACTTACACTAAGTTGTGATCCAGAGGGAAAAGAGACCACTAGGAGTCTGCCAGCAGGCCTCAGGTTGCTTTAGCAATTCAATAATGAACAAAAATCTAAAGAGTTTCCCCAGTTGGTAAAGAGAAGAGATGATTCTGAACCCAATTTTAGCATGTTAAACTCTTCTCGTTTCCTTTTTGTCCCTCTCAGCTGAAGAGTGAGAATGAGAAGCTCCGTGCCACCCTGTCCCAGGACCAGCGGGCAGCTACAGACCACTTCCGTCAGGAGATGGACAAGCTCAGCGCCCAGCTTAGAGACCAGACTGAGGTCATTAAGTCGCAGGAGAAAACGGTACATGGCACCTTCGCTCCACCCCTGGCTGCAGCGTGCGGTGTCCTCTGCGTGTAGGACCCGGGTGTTACCTTCATGTAAGCTGCTCGCATCCATCTGGGAACATAACTCAGAGAAATGAAAGGTGACCGAAAGACGGAGAGATYGTGTTAGGAAATGGTGGGTAGTTGTGGATACTRCCGGGCTTGGAATGGGCACCGACATGGTGATACCAGSATGCTCGATCCATCCGTCCGGGCAGTCTCCTCTTAGCTGGGGAAGGCACCCAGTCCGCCTGACCCTAAAAGCAGGTTCAACGTGTGTGGTATGGTCAGAAAAAACAGGTTGGATGTATTTTCCTGATTTAGGCGGCAGTGATCAAGTGCCGGGCTGCCCAGCAGGGACCCCCAGACAGTGCCTGAATTGTACACCTTATTATCCCTCTTCCCATTTCTTGACCCTCCTTTTTGCCACCCTTGTGCCTCCCTTTCGTTGTCTCAGTCTCGTGCCAGATAAAGAATGCTTATGCGGCTTTCTTTACAGCTTGGAAGTGCTCAGGCTAAAATACGGCAAGTGAAATAAAAAAAAAATGCAGGCCTTGATTCATCAGAGTACTTAAGCAGAACTCGTTTCTTTAACTCTAAGCAGGCTTAAAATTCTTGCTTAGTTAAGCCTATGCCTAATTTCAAGCTCATTGTCTAATGCTTTGCTACGCTGGGGTCTTTTTCCCACTCATTAAGCACAAAGCATTACTTGAATATTGGCCAACACGAACTGTGCCCCCAAGGGGCTAGATCACCACTGCAACACTTCGTGCTGTGATTTGGAGCATCTTTTACTCTTTTCCCGACCTGTGACTAACACGAGGGTGTAACAGGATGGCATCCACGGTGCTAGTATTCGCATTATGGAAAAGGAAGAACCTAGGCTCACCCCTTAGAGGTACAGTCTGGTTGCAGGAAAAAGCATTTAGCGGGTGTATTTGCCCAGTTTAGGCCCCTGCTCTCACATACACCCCCATGCCATGGGTGTTGATGGGCTCGTCTTTGACTCAGCTTGACCAGGRGGACAGAGCTGAAGTTGGTCTTTCTCACCAGTAGTAGGCAGTCTGTCTAGGAACGAGCTATATTGTGCTCTTAGCAAAAAATACCTTTCATCCAGGCGCTTTGGC
The DNA here is from genome assembly GCF_003343035.1 of Apteryx rowi. NCBI lineage: Eukaryota > Metazoa > Chordata > Aves > Apterygiformes > Apterygidae > Apteryx > Apteryx rowi. The sequence goes on along the minus strand of NW_020450252.1, from coordinate 386,320 downwards.
TTGCCATAGAATTATTTTTTGCTCGTTTTGTGGTGATTTTAATAGTAATATTCCCCTGAAAGAGGAAAAGTTACCCCAAATTATAGACAAAGAACTGATCTTTGAATGATGCCCAGCCTATTTCTTTACAGATCAAGCTGCTGTCTGCAAGCAAACCTGAAGGTAATGACTATGTATTTTAGGGTGAATCAGTCTGGGTCTGGATAAATTTTCCATAGTTGCCAATAGCCATTCAGAGCTCACTGTCTTCTTTCCGTCCCTCTACAATATCTTTGCTGGTTCAAGCAAGTAATTGAGGAAAACATGCCCTGTCCGCTGCAGGTAGCTGACTGTATGTCCGTTCACATGACACTGGAGCAGATATCTTCCAGACCCTTTAATATCAGCTGCAACAGCACAGACCGCAGAATTGGCTCGCTGGTGGAAAACTAACTCTCTTGGGTGCCTTTTGCATTGTAGACATACCCCAAAGGAGTTAGATTTCAATCAGGAGCTCACAACAAATGAATGACCTCTTCCTTCCCTTGCCTYCTCCTCCAAAATGATGCCAGTAGTTATTTGCATGAAAATAGGGAGTCAAGATACTCTGTGGTTTCTTCATTTATCTGGGTTTTCTCTGATCAAGAGCCAGGGTAAGAAAACAGGGACTGCTCAKCTCCCTGATGTCTGCAGCACAGCAGCAAACCCGGATGTTTGCTGCTGCTGTCCAGCTACTTTTCAGAAAAAAAAAAAAAAAGGCCTTGAAACAGAGACACTTACAGCAAATACCCAACAGGTATAGCGTTCACTCCCGACCGAAGGGGTGGCAGAGGGCTGCTTGCGAGCACCACTGGGTTTCCCTCAGGGATGCTCTCCAAGGGCTTGTAACCAGGTCCGAGCCAGTGCTGGATCCCCAAGATACAGATGTGTCTGCTCTTTGCTTACGTGAGGAACAAGCTAGAGACCTGAGCCTGCTCCCACACCGGGGCCTCGGCTCCTCTCTCAACCCCCACGGCTCCTTTCTGTCTGCGCAGTGACYCGGGAAGCACCCAAAGTGGCGTTTKCAGAAGAGTCGTCAGAAGAAGGTGGGTACTGGTGGGATCCCTGTCCTCAAAGGGGTGAAGGGACCCATCAGCCTCCTCCCTGGCGGGCTGGGGCGCATCGCTGCGCTGGTGCCAGCACTCACCTCCCAGGCCTCGTTTTACTCCAGATACAGAGAATGCCCTGCRTGGGAAGCAGAGGCTCCTGAAAGCTCTGCGGAGAAACCCCCACCTCCTGGAGCAGTTTCGCCCCATCCTGGAGGAGACGCTGGCGGAAAAGCTGGAGAGCATGGGCGTGAAGAGGGTAAGTCTGCCTTTGCAGTGTAACCCTTCAACGCCAGTCCCGAGCCGGTGCATGGAGATAAAGACTGCTCTGAACTTTTTCTTTTTTTTGAGCAACTAAAGCACCAATAGGCAGTAAAACAATCCCTGTCTGGAGCAGTTACACCCCAAGCAGGCAAATGGCAAGATGGAGCCAGAACCGCTCAGCAGCACGGGCAATAAAACGTGGTGCTCCTGTCTCTGTTCAGGGAGTGTGACTGTATCACCACCTTGCCCCCTGCTCAAGCTGTTATAACTCTCTCTCTAGCAAGTCGTCCTCACAAGCAGCCATTCATATACTAAATAAACCAGGCCTTGCTGTCTTCCAGGAAAATGCCTTGTAAAAGGAGGGTCTGTAAGGGCGCAGCAGTCTGTATCATGGGGATTTCAAGGGGACTTTTACTGTCCAAGCCCTTTTCATGCCAAGTCTATTAAATAGTGTGTCCTGCAAGTCTCCCTGAGCTCCTAGCGATGCAACACTACCACCTAGCACCTCGCAGAGCTGGTGCAAAAGCAGCGAGCGTGCATGGCCGCACCTCTGCTGGAGACCTACGTGTCTACCCCTTGCTCCTTTGAACAATGTTCCTGAGCAAGGCAGCAGTTGTGTTTTGTCCGCTGGGATTTGCAGGTCCTGAAGGCACAAAGAGAAAGGAGTGAATTAATGACTCCTCGTGTGATTGTTTCCTGGAGGTGCTTTTAAGGAGTGAAAGCCTCTGACAGGAGACCAGAGTGCAACTGAGCACTCCTAGGTTCATTTTACACAGGCTGTGGCCCTGGCTTTCCCCCCGCTTTCCCCGGCRTGTTATTAGGGAAGGTTGAGGTGGGCATTTGTGAGAGTCAGGAGCATCTGAGGTGTCTTAAAACGGGTCCAGAGGCATACAACCCCCCTTCGCTTCTCATCATTTCACATCTCTGTTACCCCAGGACATTCATGGTTGCAAAACCTGCTGGAGCTATAAATACCTCCCAAGTGAACATGCTTGCACTTATTCTGTAGGCTAGAAATTGCCTGAAATAGCTGGATTTACTGCTCAGTGGTCATTTACCAAAGCAGATGAGGGCTTTGTAAGCAGGGGACTAAAGCCTCTTAGTGGCCTGCTTGCATGGGGTAAGAGCATCCGTACTAAGGACAGGGCGGGCATCGGGCCTGTTGCAACCCTTCTCGACTCAAGTGGGGTTCAGTGGGCTTGGAGTTTGCAGGAAGCTCGCACAACAGGAAAAGTGCTGGTGAGGGCATGTTTCGCTGTATAGCGCTGCGGGAGAACAATGTCAAGCCCCTCAGCTACCCTCTGCTTTAGGTTGCCAAGGGGATCTCGACTCAGACCTATGAGAACCTCCAAACTCTGGTCAGGATTCAGCAGCAGCAGAAGGCTGASAGATTTCCGGAGTTCCTCCGCTTGAGGGACAAGTTAATCCGAGCAGTCAAGTGGAAAGTCAGGCAACGCGAGAAGCCCAACGGTACCTTCCCTCAACAGCTTTCTGTCATCCCAGGTGACCTCCTGTCCTCTCTAGAAGTGTAGAGTGGGGCTGCAGGTCCCCACCTACCCATGGCCATAGGATGCCATTCACTCACCGAGTGGGGCAGCGAGACGGAGAAAGGGCAGGAAAGGGCATTTAGGGTGATATAAGTCTTTGCAACTGCTCTTTCCATTACTGACCCTGCCTGGGCTGGCCTTTCATGCTCARAAAATATCAGCTATCCCAAAGAAGACCCCAAAAAGATCCCTGGCCTTCTGCCCAGAAGCTCACGCTTAATGAGAGTCATTTTGCCGCTGGGAAACAGGGCTACAAAAAGCCGCAGAGTCCAACTGGTCGCACATGAACGGGATGCTTCACAAGGATTACCAGCAGAGTAAAATACAGGTTGAGTGGTGGGAAAGGCCTGCCTAATCTGCCATTCCTCCCTTCCCACTGCGGCTGGTTGAATAGCCCGGGCAGGGAGTTTGTCTGTCTGCACGTCTCTGGGCAGAGTCACAGCCTGTCGGGCTGCGAGGGCACGGGATGGTGCATCTCTGCCTGCAGGGCCCCCAGGACATCCTGAGCCTGGGGATCCCCTTCAGTGGTGTTCTGCAAATCCCTTTTTCCCCCTTTTTCTACCCAGTGTTGCTTCCCCAGGCCGAGCGGGCAGCACGGCTCCCCCAGGAGCTGCATGCACAAGACCGCCTGGCAGTAGGTAGCGATTTTCTTTGCTCTTAATACTGCTTTCCAGTTCAAAGCCCAAAGAGGCCCTGGCCACTTCATCGGTCACTGCAATCGTCGCAGCCCACGGTGAAGGTAGCTGCATTACAGCCTGGAGCCTCAGCAGCCCCCCGGCCGGCTCCTCGGAGCAGAGTCCGCACCACCCACAGCCCTCCGGGGACACACCCGGGGACCACCCAGACCCTCAAGGCCAGCAACCCCACCAGTCCTCGCCAGGGACCCATCCCACAGCAGAGGTAAGTCCCGTTGCCTCCTTTCGGTCTACATGCAGGTGGTCAGAGCCCAGGAACCTTGGTCACAAGCCTGGCCCCAGCTCCGCTAGGTGCTGTACAAACACAAACATCCTCGGGAACTGCTGACTGATGGGTGATGTGACACCCCAGAAGGGTTTGTTTGGAAAAGGACTTTCCATGCCCCTTTGGGCTGACTCAAGCCACCCAGTAAAGTCAGACCTTAGGTTCTGTATCCTACCCTGTGGTGCTGGAGACAAACATGGGGCATTTAACGCTTGTGTTAGGCCCTTTCTTCCCTTCCCATCATGTCTTTGAGGGGATGAGGAAACTCTCTTGGGTTTTTGGAGCAAGAGTAGTAAGGATGCAAAAGAAAAGCTTGCAGAAACTGTGCAGACAACATACATGGCCGAGAACGGATGAGGAAAAAGAATTACTTGTTTGTTCCAGGAGGAAAGAGGAAGCCAGATCTAGGGTTTAAAGTCAACCCAAGCAAGATCCAAACACAAGGCAGGTATGTGAGCTTGGGCTTGAGTACCTGTTGGAGAGGCCGGAAGGAAAGGGCTTGCAATAGGCAGGTGTGACTGACTGGTCCGTGGCAGCGGGAAGCAGGGTGCATCTCCATGCAATGCCCTGCTCGAGGACAGATCATTACAGCCCCCAGACTGTTGCAGGACTTCCATGTAGCCGCTGCAGAAGCAGGTAGAGGGGGATACTAGAGGCAACAGGCCCAGTTTTCCCCCAGTGCTGTGGATCTGGCCATGAGGACTTGTCTCCTGCTGCGTGCAATGTCCAAGAGCTGGGTGTCCTGCCTGCCTTCAGTTGTCTGAGCCCTCCAGCCCCAGCTGTGTGGGATACGGCCCTGACTGACCCGTCTTTCTCTGTGCACCCCACTGCAGCCCACGTCCCCGCTCAAAAGCGTCGCTGGGATGGCAGCAAGCCAGCCTGTCCCCCACGAAGCTGAGACCTCCCACGAGCATGCAGCAAGAGCAGGTGCTCTCGAAAATGATGCCCAACGATGACACCAAATCTGACTGGTCTGCCCTGGATTCGCCAGAGGAAACGGCTGGCCCAGGTATTGCCGGCTGTTGTAGCGACCGCTGTAGGTCAAGCCGAATAACCGCCCATTAATTCGAATGGCACCTCCAGCCATGGCTGCAGTCAGCGTGGTGGCTGCGGGCAGGTGGTCACAGTGTGCTCCTCGCTCTGGGTCCTGCACACCTGGGCCCATGATGGGTGGCTGTGTTTTAACCTCAGGACAACACCGCAGGGACAGGCCTGGGTGGCTCCATTGGTGCCACCATGTCACTTTATTGCTGGGGCTGAAGAGGGAGAAGTCTTAATCCTCTGTCCCCTTGCTAGGACAGGTGAACGGGCACTGGTAGCTTTATCCTTTGGCAGCTCCTGGCCCTGCCTGGAGGCCTGCGGTAACATCCCTTCCCACCAGCGATGGWGGGGAGCAGTCGAGCTGTGCTGGGCAGGACTCGCTGTGTGATTGCCTGGCTCCAGGGCTCCCATTTTAACCTGCTCTGCTCCGTGCAGGGACAACCGTGTCTGCGATGGTGAAGGTCTTGGAGAGACGCCTGGACACGACAGCACGGAAACCGGCTGGGGGTGTGAAACTCTTCCCCGAGAGGAGCTCTGGGTCRCCCAAAGCTAGCCAGCCTGCCAAGAAACTCCAGGTACTGCCCCAAACAGCAAAGAGAGAGAGGGCGAAAGCCTGAGGAACGCTGTAGTAAAATGCATGTCTTCATGGCCATCCCATTTCCCAATGAGCCTTGAAGATTTGGATTTACACACAGTGATTTTTTTTAACACAGTTTCAGAAAAAAAGCATGTTTTGCCCCCTTCTTAGCACAGTGTCATAGGACACAGTCTATGCAGCAAGGAGTTCAGGCAGTTTACAGTGATGGAGACTTGGCCTTTGGCCCCTTTCTCCAGTTACAGACGTGTCCTTCCCCTAACATTTGTCCAGTCACCCTCTTTGGAAAAATCAGTATTCATGCAATTGGGAGAACAACAATAAATGCTAGAGAATCAAATTGAGAAAAGGTCTCTGGAACAAATCCAGAGATAATTGGAGTGATGCAATGGCAAAATTATTAAATTACTAAGCTGGGACTTAAATGTAACCTCAATTTATGGGGGAGAGTTGATGTAATTAAAGTACTGGCAGTGTTGGAATCAAATTGCTTTTTAGGGAGAGGAAAAAAAAAAAAAGGACTTTGCCCAAGAAAGGCCCAGCACAAAAACAAGTTTTTTTCATTGCAGTGAGAATGAAATTCTGGGCCTTCATCTAGGGAAGTTTAAAAAAAAAAAAAAAGTGTGACATTTATGGTACGATTTGCAATTCGGAGAAAAACAGAGAATGGGTCTGACCAGTGTAAAAATTATGTAAAAATCAGAGCAAAGAGTGCTAAGCTTGGTGCATCTGGATGTCACCCAGATGCATCCAGCGATAAATTAGGAAATAGCCCCAGAAAAGCAATCAAGCAACTCACCCTTTCCGGCGGCCTTCCTCGGGCCCCTGCGCCCAAAGCCTGCCAGCCCCACGTGGCCTCTGACCTGCAGAAAACAGCGAAAAACGCAGCAGAAATTCTGATCGCTTTTGAGCTGCTCGTACGGGGCTCCGGGTGCAAATGCCGCGCGTGGTCGGGCGCCGCCGCTCCCCTCACCGCGTCTCCCCCGCGCTCCCGTCCAGGTTGCGGGTGACAGCAGCGACCTGGACACCTCCTCCCTGGAGGACCTCGTGGCACCCCGCGAGCTGCCAGCAGGCCGTCGGCAGCCGCCGGCGAGGCTCGGCGGCGATCCGGCAGGCTCGCCCGGCACCAGCGCCTGGAGCTCGGGCAGCGCGGCGACCCGGTGCTGGTGATCCCCCCCGGGGCAGGGCTGCCCCGTCTCCCTGGGCCCGGGCAGCCACGCCGCGAGGTGACAGACGGAGAAACGACAGTCCTCCCTGGGAACAAGCAGCCGCCAGCAGCCGCTTGATGGTGCCACGAGACCGGGAACAGGCAGCCGCCGCTCAGCTGCCTCCACGGGCTGCTGCCCGGGCTGCGGCAGCTCCTCTTTCCCGGCGCTGGGGCTTCCTCAAGCCGCACATAAGGTTTGCATCCTCCCTGGCCAGGTGCTGTTGTTCAAACCGAGGGGAACAAATGCTTTGTGGCCAGAAGGGCAGCGATTTCTACCTTCCCTTCGTGCATGTGTCTGCATGAGTTATAACACAGCCCAGAGCCCGTCCTAGGGTGCCACAAGCTTGGAGAGCGCAAGCAGCTCTCACTGCCCCTATTCTCCATGCTTTTCACAACCTGACCCTTGAGTGTGCCTATTTTATTTTTTAAGCAGTCCATCAAACAGAGTCCAATCCAAATACTGATTATTTGCCTATTTGATTATAGACATCGCATCAGTCAGGCTCTGCTTATAACACTTATCCATATAAATGAAGTGCATTTTCCTAAACCTCTCTGTATTTTTTATGTTTGTAGCTGTGCATGAGACAATCTTGATCCTTACAGAGGACAAAATTTTGTAGGTTTGAAAAATACAACAGGAAAAATTGCACTGACACTTCACAACTACTCTTCTGTTTTCCAACCCACTCTACTGCTGGTTAAAATTTCTACCATTTCATGTTTGTGGGGAATTTAATTCTATGGAGCAGAAAGGCCAGCCAGAGCTGAGCAGAACAGCGAAGTGAATTCATTTCATTTCATCAAATAGCAAAAGGGCTTTCCAGATAGGTGACTGCAAACATGCATAAACATATATATATTGTATATGCACACATCCCTGTATATGTATGCATTCACATTTGTGCTCTGTATATATAATTTGGCTCTGTAYGCTGCATACCTTGAAACTTTGAAAGGGAATCTTTCCACTTTAGTCCTTTGATTTTAAATAAGAACTATGACTGTTTTGTATTATTCATTAAGTTTACAGTGCTATAGCCACACATGTTACTTTATGGTTTATTTAATGGATATTGTTCTTTTTGGTTAGTGTTGATCATAATGAATACTGATTTCAATAAATTAACTGAAACAGGATTGTGTCGCCAATGTCTTTTTTTAAATGTAGTTCACCCCCTTCAGGGTGCTGGAATTGGTATCTGGGAGAAAGAAATGAGCCTTGTACTGATATATGTAGTACAGGCGCTGGGTAGGAGCGAGCACTCRCCTCTTCCATGTGTAGGGGTGACAGGGAAACCAGCTGCTGCAGTCAGCTTCATGCACTCAACGGAGAGTCCAGACATGAGCGAAAAGTACCAGAAAGGTGATGAGAAACTTCTCCTGAGTCTGGGAAACTCCAAAAATGCCTGTCAGCCTTGTGCTAAGAGAAAGGTGAAATAAATGCCCTGCAGGGTTCAGGGCCTGGGTGAACTCTGTTGTTGCCCCGATTGCTGATTTTTGCCTCCRGACTCATCGCTGGTGTCATGGGAGGCAGCACGAGGGTAACCACAAGCCTCAGCTGCATCTTGCAGCCCGCACCCCTCGGCTGCATGCGTCCTCCACCAGCTGCTGTTAATCCATGAGCCCTCGGGGGGAGCTCAGGCTATGCTAATTGAGCATGTCTACAGGTTGCAGTGTCCTTCAGAGCAGACCAAATGATGATACAGGACCTTGGGAAGTGATACCCAGCTCCGCAAACAACGCATGGTGCCTCTTTAAAAGCGTGCCCACCTCACGCCAGTGTGCTAGGCAGAAATAGCCGGTCTGATAGCCAGAGGGTTTCGCTGTTTTTCTCCCCAAAAGCTATAACTGGTCGGAGTCTTTGTGCTAAAGATGAACACCAGTGTCTGGTGGGTTTTAGGAGATTTAGAGGAGGGTTACTGCATATCAGAGATTGCCACAGGCTATTTTCTATTGCTAAGCTTCGACTGAATTTAATTTTATATGAGAAGAAAGTGATTAACTCTGATGAACATATAAATAGATGTACAGACAAGTCATTTTTGTTTCGGACTGGACATCTTGAGCCAGCGAACTGGGGAACTTGCTCCCCATCTGCTACAAGCTGCAGCTAGCTACACCTCAGAAAATGCACTGTGGGCACAGGAGAGCCATAAAGATTCAGTAAGGCCCCTTGGGCTATCACAGGTGACRGGCCCTGTCTCCAGACATCATGTCAGAGAGGAAAAGAGGTGGGGGAGAAGAGCCTCCATGTCTACCAGCTCCATCAGCAGGGAAGCAGGGCTTTTGCTTTGCAAAGGCAAAGGGCTTTTGCCTTGCCTCTGTCGGAAAGCAAGATTTTAGTCAAATTTTTTTTTTCTGTTGTTTTATGGACTCCTTCTCCRGAAAAGAAACCCCTTTTGTACCCCTTTCTTAGGGTACTGTCTGTTTTTTATCTTTTCTCGATGATGCAAAACTGGGCTACATCACAGGGTGCCTGTCACTAGCCTAGTGCCCTTTAGCATCGCTGAGCGCTCTTGACATGCTACACAATGACGAAGCAGCGGAGAACAGAAGGGAAGCTCCCCTAGCAGATGGATTATTGCATCYGAGGGAATTAAAAACAAAGCCAAACAAAACAAAGCCAATCGAAAGTGCGCAGCAGAAGAGAAAGTCGGAAGTGTAAGAGCGGGGGCTCTCACTTGGAGTGGAGTTTAAATAGACAGACAGGTGTCCTGATAATTCCTTTGCACAAAGATTTATTTGTAACAGCATTAAGAAAACAAATTCAGCTTCTCCCAGGGGAGAACAACAGTCGAACAAAAGCTGAGTCCAAAATGAATTTGCCTCTCTCTGTAAAGACGAGATGCTGCAACAACATAAGACAACATGACTTTGTTAACAGCAAAAGGAATGGGGATGCAAGAAGACAGGGCTGTCACGAGCAGGGATGGCCTGGGTGAATCACAGATGCCACTAAGCAGCGATGCACGTGTCCTGCCCTTACACTGCTGGGTCTGTCATTATCCTGCAGGGCCTGAAACTGCCTCCCCACTCTCTCATGCCTTTGCACCTGCTCCTCAACTATTTCTGCTAGCTGTAGGTCAAACCCTGCCCACTGCCATGGAGTTACTGTGCACCATCAGCCCTGTTGCTTGCTAGATGGTCGTAGTGAGGGTGGTGAGAGCAAGGTTGGATCCACGGATAAGAGTAGATTTGGGGGCTCAGCACCAGGGTACACCCGGCCACATGAGGGTGGAGGTTCTAAGCCATGCTCAAAACCCAGATGCCTACTTGGATTGTCAAAGAGGACCTGAAGCCCTCCAAGGCATTGGTGCTTGGACACACTCCTCCATGTTCCTTAATGCCCAGAGACTTTTCCTGAAGGACTAAAAACTGTAGTTTCATTAAATGATGGAAGTTACAACTCTAGCATCACTGCGTGATCTGGTGGACCAGGGCCTGGATATGAGCTGTCAGTACCTATGCCTTTACCTCGGCATGCCGCATGCCTCAGTTCTATGTTTCCTCCAATGCAAGCAGCATAATCCTCACCCCTCTGCCCTGACCTGCAGCTCCTGTGGTCATGCAATCTCATCCCTCTCATTACCAAACTGCTCCCTTATGTTCCTGCAAACTAAAAAGGCTTGATTTTTCACCTACTAAATTTTTGACCTTGTTTTCAATTCAATGAAGTCACGGCTCTGCTAGTTGTCTGCAAGCAGGTCTTCAAAATCCTGCTGCTTACTTGCCATATTGGCACTAGGAGCTAGGACCCTACCCCCTTCCACTACTCCATCCCAGCTGTGGTGGAGCTATGATTTATTTGGCTTTGGACATAGCTTAGCATGTGATACTTCTTCACTTAGGGGCAGTGTGAGCCTGATTGATAAAGGCTCTACAAGCCTGGCCAGATTTCTTCTATGCTATGAAAAACTTTTCATGAAATGTAGTGTCTCCCATTAAAAGTGTCTCCTCTTGCTTCATCCTCTCTGGAGCCTTGGGGAATAGGGRAACAAATTCAGAGTCAGAAACATAAGCAACTGGCCAATTTAAGAAAGAGAAATCACAAGAATTGGGTTCCTGTCTGAAAACTGGATCTTTGCACTACCGTGACAAATGAAAGGGTCCAAGAGAAACCTAAGGTTTTACTAATGCTGATCTAGCTGACCTCTSCTCAGTCAGCTTCCAGATTACAGATAATGTAACATATGGTCATACCATTTGGGACATACATGGGMCATAGTAATGGCCCATTTCCCATGGGGAGCAAAACAGCACAGCTCCACTGAGAYTGGTGGGCCAAGCCTTTGCCAGGACTGCAATGTCATTGGAGTCTAATGCAGTTCAAAAGAAWGTATTTTGCATTTTGTTTTTTCTCAGTGACATTTGTCTTTGTAAGACTGGATCTATTGATAGTAGTTTTGTAAAGCATGAATACACGTGGGACAATTAGCAGRTAATCAAACCACAGCACTAACTATCTTTGAATGGAACACAACTCTCCCAAATAATACACAGCTGAAAAATAAAGGAAAAGAAAAATCCTATCAAATTTATTCAGCTGGAATATCTCACCCAGAAAGCTATTCTCCAATAATATTTGGGGCAAGCACAGTGTCATAAATCTTAGTGCTATTAATCCGTAGACTCATTCATCTCTGTTCAGCTATATAAAAGCAATAACCTTGTCACTATAGGAAGGAAGATTGGGCTTTTAATTGCATATAGATTTCAGGAGAGTTCTTATCTCATAGTCCAATTTGTAGCTTCAGATATGGGTCTTTGCTTCCCTTGGTCAAAGTCCATGCAAATCTGCCATGCTCCCACGTAGTTATAAATGTTCCAGAAGCTCAGAAAGAACCTATATAGAGCTCTAACGGGAGATAATACACTCGGGCTTTTCACTGTGTTTTATTAGACAAGACTATATTTAATTAGCTGCCCTGAAACAGTATATATATTTTCACTGAATGATCAAATTTATGGAAACAAAACCCTTTCAGATTGCACACACGCATGCTCACATGGACGTCCAACCAAGATTTCCCTGAGTCCTCTCTCTTGGCTCTTCAAGAGCTACCAAATRGGTCTTTTGCCCTCCAGTTCAATGCCTATAGAGGCAAAGTAATTGGCAGAAGGTCTTCCTTCCTTCACTAACGAGAACCTCAGGAGGAAAAGTCTGATTTATTATCAGGGGCCAAGGGATCTGGAAGAGCTGGGCTCCAGTCTGTGCCTGTGGAAGTATTTGGTTGAGTAAAGTCTGGGACTAGGAGCTACTTATTGCTGTACAAATGCTCGAACCAGCAAGCTGGCACCTCCTGCTCATGCTCCCTCCCCAGTTTGGCTCAGCAAATATTTAACYACCTCTCCCAAAGTGGAACTAGACAGCAAAGTGGGATGGTGAGAGCTTTGTTCTGCAGTGCCTCGAAGGGGCACYGCACCCTCCGCGAGTGCGCTTGCTGCTGGGCAGCCAGGCGAAAGCTGTACATCGCTCCTTTGAGCAGCTCTGTTTTGCATCAGTACCAGATTTCAGAGCCTAAATTCCCACCCCAGGGCAAGGTGGTGCCTCCCTGCAGCCCTGGCTGGGCAGCCAGGCACGGCATGGGGTACTGAGGCCRTGTTTTGAGTGGGCGGCATCTGGGTGCTCCCCAGGCAGTGTATATGTCCCAGTGTTTCTCGTCCTCGTGTGGCGGGTGCTTAGCACTAAGTACAGGGCTCTGGATGCAGTGAGGACTGTAACCCCACGGCATCCTCTGGGTGATGGGCCCCTTCGTCATGGTACAAATCAGCAGCTGAGCCCAGCGTATAGCTTAAAATAACCCTGATCTCCAGGGCAGCTTTTCACCTTTGCAAATGGCTTCACTTGGCCGCAGCCTCCGCTCCTGTTTGTTTTTACTCACCCGTATTTACCTCTGTTAGAGTCCTCTGGAAAACCCTCCACCCTGCCTGTGCCCGGTCTCGATGCGCCCTACCGTGGCTGCGCTCTGGGGTTGGTGTTGTTCACACGTGGCCCCAGGCGAGCTGTCAGCAAGCACAGCGCTGCAGGACTTGGGCACCGTGAGCTGCTGCTGAGAGAAGATCRGGTGTTTTGCGGAGGCTTTTGGATCTTACTTTTTTCCCGACCCCAAGAAATAATTAGGAACATTTTTAGGGTACCCGCAGGTTTTTAGCCAGCAGAGATTCAGAGGAAAGCTTGAAAAATGGGAACTTTGTCCTTGCTAAAGACCAGGATCTTTCCCTAAGCGTGTGTTTTCAGCTGCAGGTCTTTAAGGAAACAGATCAGTTCAGCTCAAAAGTAGATATTTCGATCTGCGTCCAGAGACAGGGAAATAACATGTACTTTTTGCAGCAGGGCTGGGAAATGCAGCTCTGGGGCTGTGGATGTTCGTTCTCCCCACGTGGTTGTTCTCCTCTGCAGGACTGCGCTTCCCATGATGCGTGATGCTTGCTGCTTGGGGTGGTGCACACCAGGAGATAAGGTCTGCTTGGCCAGCTCGGAAAAAAGAGGGGAGTAACTGTAATATTGGGTGTTGTTACACAACAAACAGACTCATAAATAAATGATTTTCTGCTTCAGAATTTGATTTTTTTCAGTAAAGTTTGCTGCATTAAAATTTTTGATACTGCAAGTTTTTGACCGTGGTAAGGAAATGAAAACTGGTGTTGGAAGATTAGAAATCTACCAAGGACAGAAATTCCTGGATACGGCTCTGTTTCAGCTCTCTGCCGTTCTCCATAATGTTCCTGCCTACAATCTTGTTATCTCTATGCTCGCTCACACCTAAGTGAAACTGAGAGATAGCCGGATCCATGAGTTTGTCAGAGTATTTGTGTTGCATAAAAATAAAATAAAACTTTCAAAGATGTTCCCTTGTGATTTTGTGCGCGTCCCTTTTTGTTCTAATGCAGTCAGAAACCTGTATTTCAAATTTTTCTAGCTTTCTATATTATTTGTCATCCTGTGTACCTTTACATAACTGCCACTTACATCTTTCCTATCTAAATTAAACATTCCCATGCTTTTCAGCCCCTTTCCAGTGGAAGCTGGCAGGAGTGAGAGCATACCAGCAATTTTTTTTGCTCTCCTAAGAACAATGAAGCTTTTAGAAGTATTTAATAACTACCTTGAAAGTCAAGCAGATGTTGAACCGACTAGAGTGGCCCCAAACCTGAAAAGACCCACATGCTTGCTTAACTTTACTCCTCAGCAAGCCCAGTGAATTCAGGGAAAATGTTTGCTTGCATATGTTTAAATAGAAGCTTAATGTTTTCCAAGTAAGGACCTATGAATTCATTGCCTCAGTGARTAGGGGTCTCCTGATGCTTATTTAACTACTCTTCTGGTAATATTGCTGTCTCAGAATATTACTAACAGTGGAAAAAGTGAGAGCTTGATTGTTTCTAGTAGTTAAACAAGGGTGGCCCTTACCAGTAATCGACAGACCAAAGGATCGAACTAATTATTTGGAGGTTATACCTTGTGTTTCCCAGCACGTTGGGTGGCAATCCCTTGATTTTGCAGCTGGAAAATTCAACCCGTGAGGAGAACTAGCAGCCATCTGCAGCTCCCCTAGCAGCAGAAACCTCTCGTGGTTTGCATTGCAGATTCTCCATGTGCTTACACAGCAAAAGAGCTGTCTGTTAATAGATGACTTACTGCTTTTTAATAGAAGGTACCAACATGTTTTACTGTCCAGGTGATGGGCTGCATTAAGACCTTTTAGATTTCTTGAAGAATTATTCTGGATTTTAAATTGGCACCTACTGGGATCCATTCCAGTCATTAAATTATTAAGCTTCCGGAAGCTGAGATGGCAAATTGCGATATGTGCTCCAAGATCTATACACAGATCTTTCTAATATAAAGATGATCATGGTCAGTATTCTTATAGCATTCATAGCACCCTCTCTAAAGAAAACTGACTTTGCAAAGTGGAAAACAAAGAAGGAGAAAAGAAATTCTGGAAAACCCAACGTTATAAATCGTGTTGTTTTTCATATACAGCTTATAAAGGAAAGAAGAAAAAATCCCATCATTTGTTTCCTCCCGTCAGCCACCCACGCTTGTCCATAATACTCCTGAGAAACTGCAGAATCCAAAATTGGAGTAAATGTAGCTATGCAGGCAAATTGGTAGCTTCTTTTCATGATGAGGAGAGAACAAGTGAAAACAGTGATTTTGGGTCTTAAAGACTTTTTCTTTTTTAATATTCAAATACAAAAAACAAACAAACAAACAATAAAACCAAAATAAAGTAAATCCAGTATACAAAAAGGGCAGAAAAGCTACGTCTTTACTGAGAAATGGGGAAAAATTCATTGAAAAGTTTTTTTTCTTTTTTTTAAAAAAAAGAACATTTAGAGCTGCACAACCAAGCTGCTCTCCTTTAAAAAATGGTCAAGTCCTCCTGAATGGAGGAATCGACACTGACATCAATAGCGGTAGTGATTTACCCCAGGTGGCAGCAGGGGCCTGACCAAGGTGGGACCAGCCCTTCTTCGTGGGAAAGGAAGCTCTTCACAGCTCTCCGCATGGTGGTTGTCTTCTCTGACCCACAGGCCCCAGCACTGCCCCCCTGCCACCTCTGCTATCCCTTGCTATGCTCTCCTTCATCCTATCACTGACCTCCCCAGAGATACAGTCTCCTCATCTCCTGGACCCATGTTGGAGATGCATCTCCACCTGCTGGTGGAGAACTGSTGGCAATGGAGAGCTGGTGAGTACAGTTTGGTGCTGACTGGGAGCACTGGTGTTCAGCAGGATGGCCTACCCCTGCTATTCATACAAGCCACAGGGGATGTTCTCTAGACTTGGGGACCCAGCAAAAATGAAACTCTGGGGAAATGTTCAGCTCTAACTTCTGATCTCTCCAGAATGTGAATTCACCCAAAGGAAAATCAGCGTTTCTCCAAAGCAAGTTTGCCAGTGAACTCCTGCAGAGAACTTACAATTCTTACAAGAAGAGCAAAAATGCTTTGCAGACATCTATCAAAATGGTTACTTTGGAGGTTTTGGAACAGTTTTTTCTTTCTTTATCTTATTCCTCGGTACCCCCCGCTCTGCTAACAGGCATTTTCAAGAGCTTCACTAGGATGCGCTCTGAAACTAGGTGAGAGGACCAGCTAACGCAGTGCACAGCACTTCCCTCCCATGTAAGCTCTTGCTTCTCCTCTCCTGCCCTTGACACCTTCGAATACATGTCCTCTCAGGTGGATTGGCTATAAGAGGCACTGTCCTGTTAAGCAGTTAATATTCGCATAATTTGGGGAAGAATTAACACAAGAAAACTAATGCTCCCTGGGATTTCTGCTCCAGATGTAACTCTAATTAATTCTAAATGAGAAATTCCTCTGGCTTCATTAAAGATGACATCTGCAGGAACACCAGTAGCACACAGAGGTTTTCAGCTATTACAGCAAATATCAAGCATAGGAATAATAATGGATTATATATATTCCCTGATGAGATCAGAAGAAATAAATACACTTTGGTATCATGGGTTATAACAAATGTCTAAGTAGCATAAATCAGATTAAATATCACAGCAGATGAGCATTATAGAACAACCAGCAAAGCAAAGATGTATCTGCGTAGAGATAGTGACTGAGGAGGAAAATGCCATGACTACAGGATCTGTATGCGTTGGCCACGCTCAAAAGGAGACACCTGGATTTACTTAAAATACACAACAAAATAATACAGGAGACTACTAGATGATTACTTTTGCTTTTCAACCTGCTGCGATAAGATCAGGTGGCAAAACAAGAGCAAAGATACACTATCATTTCAGCAAAGCATTGCTTTTTCTGATGAACGAAGAACACTGAGGTCACGAGAGACTGTTCACCTCTCTAAACTCTGAGAAAGTAGAGGATGAAATTACACAATTGCTTGAAAGCCTGCTCAAAGGGGAAGAGGCATGGGGGTAGTATTGCTTTTATACACTGGTCTTCAGTATTTGTCTATTGTGCTGCAGAAGCACTTGCCCATTTTAACAAGGCAGCACAATAATTTTGGTTTAACTTCTTTTATTACACTATCTCACTCTCTGGTTTTCAGTCACAGACATCTAAGTGACCGCGATGGATTTCCATATAACTACTAACTCCATCTCGGCTGTTACTGAATGGTAATTCAAACCTATTAGAAGAATTAGAAAATGGCACAAGGCAGAATCCTGGTGCTGGCTGTTGAAGTTGGTATTTGAAATATGAGCAAACTATTCTACTGTAAGAGCACAAAAAGACACGACTTTTGTTATAGACTTCCTCACGCTGGGCATATCAGTGAGCAGACAAATAAAACCAGTGCTCATAACCAGTTAGAATATTACTTCAGAGTAGGGGAAACGCAACAGAAAACACAATCCTATTTACAGGCTGCTTTGCATATACTTTTCGTTTCTGTACTGAAAAACGTTCTGTAAAAGATAGCGCATCTCTAGCCCATAAAGACTACTAAACATAGTCATGTTTTGAAGGGTATGAGCGTCTTCCGTCCTCGCTTCGAGCAGCTTCTTCATACCCTGCACCTTTTCTAGTCTTCACCTCAGGTTCGTAACCAGACCCAACCTTGTACGGCCCAGTTCTGTAGGAGATGTTCCGTCCCGACGCGTTGTAGGACACTGCCTTGTAACTGAAAGAGAAATAAAAGATGGCATCAGCTACCGGAGGCTCTGTAACAGCCCAAAGCATTGGCCCCTGTGTTCCTGTTTCATGTTAGACTTGAAGCAGCTTTATACTGTGTTAGCACTTGGAGCCGCTGAACAAGCTCAAAGCCAACTGTCCATGGACAGGCTGCAACAGTCTCTTTCAATGTTGTTCATAAACTTCCACTTTTTTTACCATGAATAAATCCTGGGTTGAGTGAAGCACCCACTTGCAATAATCAAACATGATGGTGTACAAAGCCCTAGCTGATGTAAGTCATAGTTCTGTTGCTGCAACCTGCACCTGCTGATGATGTGCTACACAATTTGCAATCAAAGCTGCAATTAATGGGCTTGACTTAGCCAGCAAACACACTGCAAATTTTAGAATCATTCACTAGATTTTAGGGTTTCTCTCTCCTGCTCTCTCAATTTGTTATGCGGGTCACGCAGTCAGGAAAGAGAAACACTCACTGGTGACCCACAATACAGAGCAGACGTATCGTTCTGGGCATACAGACATCATGATAAGTTTTGCAACCTGGGCATTATGCATGGATTGGTGCTATGATGTTCTGGCTGTGTGCTGTCTATACTCCCGATGCCCAGGGCTTCACATAATACCTTTTGGTGTCTAGCATGGACAGACTTACTGGGATTCTTCCGGAACAAGTCCTCGGCAAGCAAGGCACATCATAATGCCTCCGATGAGGGCCAGACCACCTGCTACCCAGCCAACAAACAAGGCTGAGCCAAAAGTGTACCTGCAAAACAGAGAGATGTGCCTGGTTAGTGCTGTGATAAGGTTCCAGGAAGTTTCTTCTGAAATGCTTTGAAAATTGGCACTCTTGGCACTTTAAAGGGCTTCTAGCTCCACCATGTTGCCCTCTCTGCTGCATTTTTCTTCCCCCATTCTCCCTCTGGCCCTGCAGAAGTTCCTGTGAGCACAGGCCCACGTACAGACTTGTCTTAGATGGAGGCCTGTTCTCTATTTCCTTGCTTTAGCTGTGTGAACAGAGACATCCCAGTCAATTTTATTGGAAAAATTGTTTTTATCTACAGCGCAGATAAGGAAATGACTCCATAAATCTCCCAAGTCCTAGGTCCAAACTAATCTGCACCCAAAGTCTGTTTTTCCTTCACTAGCCTTGCCTGCAGCCTGCCCTGGCCCTAAGGGAAATCTCACACTGTGGATCACCATAAGCCGGAGGAATAACCCACCTTGTCTGGATGTTCTGCATTCCCTGGTACATGTTGGCAGTGGACATCCAGAAGTTTGTGACCAGCATGTTGGCAAACACAGACACTCCAGTGATGGCACACAGACCTGCGATCAGACAGAAGGGCAGTCTGAGACCCACAAACAACCACCTTGGACCTTGGGGAAGCACGTTACAGCTCTGAAAAAGGTGGGTGAGACACTGCTTTGTGTTCTGACATGGCACGTTCAGGAAAAATGGGAACCCACAGCGTATTCACATTTCTGCCTAGATTTCCATACATTTATTTCCCTGTAGCAAGAATAAAATGTTAAACTATAAAATCCTGAGTCAGACCAGCCAAAGTCTTTCTAGTGATGTATTTTGTCACAGAAAATGAATTTAGCAAGTAGAGTCTTTCAGTTGCTGAAAAAATCTAATAGTTGAGTTCTCCAGATTTGTTTCACAGTGAAAAATGTGAAAAAAAGATTCCATATCCAGAAATGATTTTCTCTGAGTGTGAATATACACTTCTCAACACAGGGAAGAGGAGATATCTCCGGTTCACAACCTGAAAGCTAAATGAAGTAGTAAAGTCTGCCTGGGTCTGCTGGCAGCTGAAAGACTAGATCTGGGAGACAGGAACTTCTACCATCCATCTGTACAGATGATCACTCTGATGCCTTGCAATGACAAGCCTGGCAGAAATGACATTATTGTTTGGTATTTCACTGCTGCTCAATTTAGACGTGTGATCGTGCAAATGGAGGTCATTGCTGCATAGAGGAACGGATATGACAGGGTGCAGCAGGGTCACTCTGTGAAGTGCAGAACAGTGCTGTGAAGTGCTATGGGTCTGCTAGGGCTGAAAGGAAGGAAACCAAACATCCCTGTGAGCATTTGAAGTCAGCTGTGTGTCTGCCAAAAGTGTGGAAGGAGGTGCAAAACACAGCTAAAGGTCATGTCATGTAGGTACCTAACTCCTCACCTAGCTGAGACTAAGGACCTCATTTGGAAGTAGGTGAAGCTGGCCAAGGGATGTCCGATCCCAAGTGTCATCTATCTTTTCAGCCACCTTCTGGGAATGCGTGGGTGGGACTTTCAAATATTCTTGTTGGCCAAATTCTTCACTGATTAAAATTGGTAAAATGATAGATTTTAAGTGCAAAATTAAAGCTTCGTTGCATAAGGTGTTTCCCTCTGTCTAGCTTGTACATCTTTGAATTGTGTGCTGTATGTCTGATATCCCAACACCAGTAAGTGCTGCTCAACCGTAAGGATTTTAAATAGGGACATTCTCCTTGCCTACATGAGGATATGATTATTTATCTAAAATAAATTGTGGGAAAATCTGTAAGTGATGTTCTTAAGCGTTTGCAATTTAGAGGTAGCTGAGAAATACTGGGCATTCATGTACCCTCCCTGATAACCCAAAGTATTAAAAAATTACAAACTAGGCTACCAAAACCCTGAGAGTCTTAATAAAATGTTTATATATAAATCCTGAAACTCTTTATAAAGACAGCTAGTTTGCATAAATAAATAATACTATGATTCTTAATAATAACACACAGAGAAAATGTTCTAATTTCTTTTTTATCTGCAGTCTATTTTTTCAGGCTTCTGTATTTTCACCTGTCAGAAATGAAGACTACAAACTTCTGGTTTACTTTTACTAAACAGAGGTAGAAATTCTTGTAGAATCACTTGATCTCAGGAGCCCAGACTTTAAGGTAAAGGCCAATAACTTTATCCAAGCAGCATTGCTTTGAGTTGCTCCAGAGCATCTGCTACCTATGACAGGAAGTACGTGAAGATTTGCCCAATCTTCAATTCCTCAGTTCAGTTGCACATGAGAGACAGGACACCATTCACTTACCAGCAACGATGAACATGATGCCGGAGGTCAGAGTCATGTTGGCTTTTGCAGAATCCTCCATACTGCCGATACGGATGCATTTCAGAGCAAAAATGCACACAAGGAGGCCAAGGATACCCAGAACAATACCCACAATCATGAGGGCCCTCACTGCCTGGAACATTGCTGCAAAACAAAGCGACAAGAGCGATGCTTAGCCACTAAACCGATTTTCACCAGGGCCTGGAAGGCTGAAATACAGTTGCAGCTGTTAGAGGACTTCCCCTCAGGATGTTTTTTCAAAAGCAATGATCCTTCCTTGGATTTTTTCCAGATTGTTAAAGATATATTTCTCCCTAAAAAGAAAAATATTTTTACCTCCTACCCCTGAAAATACTTTGTACTTGGTTTGCTGAAAGCAGAGCCTACCCCATGTAAAACAGGCCTACGCTCAGCGTTATCTGGGGCACCTGCGCAAGTCCAGCTGTTTGTCTCAACGCCCCAAAGAGCTGCCTCCTTTCAGGGCTCAGACGTAATTTTTTGGAAATGCTCATTGGCACCAGCCACGATTTACTCAGCCAAAATCCATGGAAAGGAGCTGGTGTAAGTGTGAATCAGGTTCATGGGTCCTTCTCTGGTACTGCTCAAAATGAAACAGTTCAGCTGATCGCTTTTGTGTTGAAAAATGTTTCATGGGAGTGAAACAGTCGTGACTTTTGTAACGTGCAAAAGCTGGAACTCTTTGCATTGGCTGTCAGTTAAGGTAAAAGTCTAAGCTAACTTAAGAAACTGATATTCAGATTCATTCTCTGTGTGACAGGGGATATTTAACATTGTAAGTGTTTCAGATTCTTAATTAAAACATCCCAAGTATCCCAGGCTGTGTACTTATTGCTGGACATATTGAAGCTTTCTCTCTACATTTCAGTGTGGAATATCAACTTTCTTTCCTTAGCTTTGTTTTTAAGGATTTGCTCATTTCATCTGTCTTTGTGTTCGTGTGCATCTCTGCTCTACCCGTAACTTCCAGTTCCTAGGCTGATTTCAACCAAACTTCAGAGAGAGAAAGACAGAGAGCCTGAAACATTTCAAACTCTGGATTAAACACTGGAAAGCTTGTTACTAATACTAACCTGTCTACTTGGCTGGGTTCTGCAGTCAAAGGTGGCAGCTTGCATATCAGCATTAGATTTCTCTATGAGAAGAAAGTCTCAGGTGGAAAAGAAATACATTTCAGAGGGAAACATATAAAAATTCAGCCAAGTGACAGAAATACGTAGGAAGCCAGACTCCATCATTCTGCTGCTCCTAAACTGATTTCTAGAAACACCTGAACTTCCAGTGGAAGGCAAATTCTGTGTGATGTGTCCTCACTACTCAAAGATATAAGCCTTACACTATCGCTATGTTGTTGCGGGGCTGATTGGTTTAAAAAAGCATCAGTTATTTTATAAATGAAATGACTGGGGAAGCTTTTTTTTTTCCCTCTCTCTCTCAATGGGCAGTGAAAGCAGAAAGTGCCACCCAGCTAAACATATTATTTCTAACAGCTGTGTGACTCAAAGTGGAGTTCTGTATGTTCCTCCTTTCTAATAAAATACATAGCATAGGGGAAGAGAAAATCACCTTGCCGAACATTGCACGTATGCTAAAGAGCATCAACAAAGCTTCAGCAATGAACTCCCTTTGCATATCCTTTGCACGGCTATTTGTAATATTAGTCTTGTATACATCTGTACATGTGCATTAATATAACATGCAAATATCCCAGCCCCGGATTTATTTAGCAGCCTGCCAGCAAGATGGGAATGCCTGGCTGGAGCTGGGTTGCGATGCTGGCAGATAGTGCCCATGGGAGCTGAGCGGTGCTGTCAATCAGCCCTAACGCAGCAATAACCCTCTGGAGCCCTCTTAGCTGGAGTAGAAAAGTAGGGGGAAGAGTAAAGGGAAACTTGCACCTTTCAAGTGTAAAGGAGAAGTGAAGTGAACAGGTCAGGCATTTGAATACCGAGGTGGTTTTCTAATAAGATGGCACATGTCCCATCTTGCCTGCAATTTAACATTGCCTCCAGACACTTCTTATCCCTGCCTATGCACATGGCCCAGGCAGAGACAGGAAGGCGGCAGCGCTGGCACAGCCCTGGGAACGGAGCGGTCAGAAGTATTTCGAGGGCTGTTGCCCTGGCATCACATGGGGAAGGAGAAGGGAAATGTTTATTAACCCTCCTTCCTCAGGAGGGCAAGAGCAGGTGCTGGGGACCCAGCACTCAGCATGGGCTGTCCTCGCTCCACAGAGTGACCGCAAGAACCACACCAGTGTGGGGACTCACTGCTGCTCACCATGACGCACAGGAAGCCAACAGTCTGCTGTCCCATAGCCTGGGACTACACCACCTTCTCCCCTCTGGCAGAGGCTTCTCCCACCAGAGCTGCTACTCTTATGACTCAATTTGCCCTTATCAGCTGATAACAAGTGCTAACGAGACTGGGATTTTCAATCTCCCATTCATCAACCCCCAGGTGCAAGCTCATTAGTTATTTTTCATCGGAGAAAAAGAAGCTGACGTATATGCCTTATCAGCCCTCAAAGGGTGTTTGTGCTGCACCTGATGCAAAGCAGGAAGCTGCAAAGAGAAGAAAATCACAATTCTCATTTGCTGTTACAGTTACTTAAGTTTCTTCCCATCTGCTTTGGTTTCAGGGAGGGCAGGAGGGACAAATACTCCAGGGCAGTGTAAGACACTAAGGATTGAGATGGAAGGTACTTGTAGCCATCGGGATCTGTCCCCAAGACAATCCTGGGATGCTTCCTAGGGTTCCTAGGTGCCATCATAATGATGGTCTTGTTCAAGAAGGAGTGACCCTAACTTAAGACTTCGCAGAGATATCGTAGGCTGCCCAACTGAGATGTTCCCAGTGCCTGGAGTGCCAAAGCCAAAGCGTGGCAGTTCTCCATGGAAAAGGAGGGCTCTGCCCTCTGCAGCCAGAGGAAGAGGAGAGGGACGCAGCAGGGCACGAGGCACAACGCAAAGTAACCATTGGCACATCGTGGGACATCGGTGCTTCGAGGCTAACTTATGCACCATCTCTGCAAAGAGACTTTGAGTAGAGGGAGGTGCTCCCTGTTCTCCTTCACCTGGCTCATGGGATGGAAGGTGAGAGCAGTTTGGAAAAGGAGCACTGCAGTTTTGAAGTGAATTTTGGCAGCCGTCAAAGCCCTCTGAATGGAGCTACTTTTCAAAGGCCAGTGGTCTCCCCCAGAAGGAAGGAGTAGAAGGTCTCAGACCAACAGAATAGGAGAAGTTTTACTAAGGAAAAAATTTGCATTAGGAGCACCAAGTAGTATACAGCCCTATCATTAAAGTCAAGCACAGAAACTGCCTGCACATCTTTGCATGCGTATTTTGCATGAGATATGAAGTGTGTCTGCGCTCGATATCTGCACTCATATGGCTTCTCATTTTGCACACCTGACTTCCATACACATAAGGGATGATGGGCACAGAAAACTGTATCTGTCTAATCATATTCATCAAAATAAACTTCAGTGATCTGAAACCATAGTTTGCCTCACTATGTTTTTGAGGCCTAAATGAAACTGCAGAGCTGTCTTTTCTGTCAGTGTTGCTGTGAGTAGTGAGAGGTGAGTGAAATAAAGCAATATAAATTCATCTAAACTATCATCACCCATGTTTCTGTTACTAATACAAAATTCAAAGGTGGAAATGTAACTTTATGTCCAGTTATGATTAATGGAACTTAGAAAGTTTAGGGAAAAAAAAACAATTTTTTTTTTTAATTAACCAAATTCAAGCTGGGGCATTCCCTCTTTGTCTTTCAAGGTACTCATCAACTAAATGGACACATAAGTAAAATAAATCTGGTAGAACATCTCTATGACACAATAGAAAATGTCTGTGAATGTCTTGCACATTTTTGTATTACTATATTACTTAAAAATAACATAAAGAGTAGAACCTTAATAGTGATAAATTAGCATCAAAATGATGGTTACCATTGCTTCATTGATCCTTCAAAATACAATCATCTACACACAGCATTATAAGGATATATATATATTCATCAACATGTATATATAAGCATATATTTTAATGAATATATATTTTTTTCTTTAAAATAAAAGGGATTGTAGGAGAGGTGACTTCTAACATTGTTTTTATTCTTCAAAATGAGCAAGAAGTTGCCTAGCAATCCTGAAGCTGGGTACACACAAAGACATTTATTCCATTGCACCCCTCAGGATGGTCACAATCTTTTCCCCAAAAACATAAACCTCAGCCAACATGTTTGTCTTCCACAAAGCACTCCCTCATGCCTTGCAGGAATGAAGCAAGGTGAGCATCTGTGAGGGCACAGGAGCTGAAAGCCCGCGTCCATGCTCCCCTCTGCACCGATCAATAGGTGCAAAAGGCCTATGTTCACTAGCAGTTGCTTGTACCTGGTTGCACCTGTGCACAAAGAGTGAAAAACGCTCTCTAAGCCATGGTTCTTGCTCGTTGGCAGCGTGCAGGTGCGAGGGACTGGAGGGAGACATGGCGAGTCAGGCTGGGCGTTGCCCTTGCCCCTGGGGTCCCGCAAGCTCGAGAGCATCCTAGGACCCCCGGTAATACTCACATGCAGTGGGTATTTTTTAAAGTTTGGGTGCTGCTTTACACAGTGCTGCTGCAGCAAACAGCAAGCAAACCAGAAAACAAAACTCTTCTGCAACCTACTACTGCAACCACAAAAACTCCCCAGGTAACATAAAGTGAAGGAAAATTCCTTACCCTTCTAGCCCTTCCTTCACACACTGTTCAAAAGCAGATTTATTCAGTGCAAAAATTAAGAAGATATTTTTCTCTTTGGGGAATATAATAGTTCAGTTGGTTTCTGTAGAAGCCATTATTCTAATAACAACATAATAATTACATGCAGCTGTTTTCCTTGTGTTTATATTCAAAGGGACAGAATTTACAGGCTGTTTTAAACATCCTCAGTCATCCAGCATCAATGGAGCTGTGCTGATTTATGCCAGCAATGGAGCTGAACCCATGACACTCATCCAGAGATCACATACACATGCTCTAAGTCATAATCTCTACCGCGTAAAGGTATTATTTTGGTAACAAATATGCACATATTTTTGTGCTCCTAAACTGAGTACCCTAGAAATTTTATTCCTTGCAAAGTGCTTTAAGATATCTGCTCCTGCTTTTTGATGAAAGCTGTACAGAGTTACAGGAGAGCTCCCGGGTTAGACCCGAGGCATCTTTCGCCCCTACCTGGCAGCCCAAGAATGGTGAAATAAGGCCGGCACTCTGTAAAGCCAGAGCTCTGCTTCACGCAGCTCCTCCACAGTCCCTGATATTGGAAGACGGCTGTGACTGGGTTGTCATACAAGTCCTGCGTGCTCCACATATCCATGGCCGTGGACACGATGCACCCCGCAACGCCTAGCGATGACACGATGAACCCCATCACCTGACAGACTGTTGTGGACATGGTGTCTCCCCCAAAGAGAGGAGGTGACAGCCCTGATGAAGCCGTAGACCTAATGGGAACGCTGAAGTCCTCTTGACTGAGCCACCAGAAGTGCAGTGGCTCTTATCAGATCGTTTCCATTGAGTAGTTTGTTTGCTCAAAGTGTTTTTGCAAGATAGTCCAGTTTCACTCTCGCTGGGTAGGTTCGTGCTGGCAGGGCCAGAGATATGAGCCTTTGTCCTTTAGAAGAGCTTGTCCTTCCCCAGCTAAACAGCCATGCTTGGTCAAGTGTTGGGCAACCCACTTGGAACATGCGCCTTCCCCCCTATCCAAATCCTTAGATATCTGCTAGGCTTGTCCTGCATGCTTGGCATGCTACGAATGCTCCTGAGTGGAAGGAGAGGGAAGGATTTTGTTCACAGGTGAACTCATCACCAGTCTCACAGCCATAACTTTTTGCCACAGCATCTTCCTTTCCCCAGGGCACCATGCACTAACCCAGCTCACCGCTTCCTTGGCCCTGGCTCTTTTCCGGCCACTTCCACAAAGTGGGAGCAAATCTGCCATGAGGCCAAGACAGGGGACACTTCTAGCCCCAGGACAGGGAGGACCTCCCCAGTGCTCGCATCGTGGGGTCACCAGCTCAGTCCTCACAGCACCCAGGGGAACAAGCAGGGACCATTCCTCCCTTCCTCTTGTCCCTGCTCCCAGCATCGCCAGGAAAGCACAGCCAAGGCTGCCTTGACGCACACCCCCAGGCTCCGGTCCAAGAGTCCCAAAATGACCCAGCAAACCTCTCGCAACCTGAGATAAAGCAATAGCCAGAAGACATCAGGTTGAAGGTCCAAGTTAGACCCTGTGGCGACTCCTCCTGATAAGGAATTGCTCCTCTACCTACTCACCCACACAGCTATGTGGGATGGCCTGGTCTCCTCCCACTCGCATCCCCGTCACCCATCACGCAGCCCCAGTGAAACCCACACAGCGACACAAGGAGAGGCACCCACAGACGTGTGTGGGGTGCACAGCAGGGGGGAGCAGGGAAGGGAAGAMGCAGAGACAGGTCAGAAAATGCCTTTTTACAGGTGTTTGCTTACAGTGTCTGGGGGTGGTGGTGGTGGTCTGTGAAACGGGATGGGGGCTGTAAGAATTAGGAAATTAATTATCTCCTTCCACAGTGGAGAAGTGCCGGGCTCATGGGAGCAATATAAATTTGCCATGCTGCTCTGCCAATGCAGCACAGTGAGTTACAAGGACCTTCCATACTTCACGCTCATCAATTCTAATCTAATACGCTGTTCCAACTGATTTACTTCAACCCTGACCTAGAAACAAATTCCTGCTTTATCCAATCCTGATACCTTTCTGTGCCACAGACACAGTCAATACGATCACCTTGTTATGAAGCAGTGTGAAAGCTACCAGGAAGGGAGGTGAGGCTGATTTCTGTGGATGGATGAGTTACAGCAGGGTTATTATGTATTGACTGTTGTGTCTGTTCTCTGGAGAATGACCACCCAGGACATCTCTTTAAGACTTACTGGGTCCTACAGCACTGCAGCATAATATATTCTGGGCTTGACAAAGCTCAGATATATGGAAGGGCAAAGCTGGAGAAAACCGGCCCCCATCAAGGCCCAAATTTATAACATGAGAGCAGCTTGCTTCACTGGTCCAAGCCCCAACACTTGGCAACTTCTGCTTTTCAGGCTGTGCAGTGAGCGGGTGGGCAGCGAACAGAAATCCCTTCATGCTGGGCTCTGGAATCTCCTGCTGTAGCAGTCAAGACAATTCAGGTGTGTAGCGCAGGGCCACAAATCACAGCCACAGAAACCTTCCTGGGTCAGGCACAAAATGTCTTTGCATCCAGCAATTTTATCAGATTGACCCAATTCCACTGACTTTTGCAAGTTTACACCAGGGGAAGGACTGGCTCCAACATACCTAAAGGTCAGAAGTTGCCAGCAAAAATAATAGTGTGGACAAAAGCATAGAAGTGAGCCCTCAAAAACAAGAGGTGATAGCAGCTGCTCTGTTAAAGCACATGCTAGGCTAGGGAGAGGGCATGCTTATAAATGCACTATGTCTCAGATGACTCATTTTGAAAAAGCAGGGCTGGGGAGGACTGAGAAGCCTGGAGAACAGCAAGTCCTAAAATAGGTAGTATGGACAAGTCTCCATCCCATACTTTACTGCCCAACAGCCTGTAGCAGATGGGGACTCTGGTACCAGGAGGAAGGAGAGCCTCCAATTCAGAAAGGCTGCTTGCACTCAAGCCACAAAACTCCCCAACAGCTCTGAAGGACTCCTCTCCTTCTTCAGCCATGCCTCAGGGCTTTTCTTCTTCTTGCCCTCTAGTGGCAAGAGACCACATTGCTCTGTTTCCAGGCTAGACCTCTTCAAACCTTGTCCCAGGGGTATTCCTCCAGGAGGTAACCCCTGCTTCCAGGGCTAGTCTCACCCCGCAGCATCTGTATACCACTGCTCGGAGGGCTGCACAGAAAAATGGGCCCAGGGACTGGTTACAGTGAAGAATAACCCCTGAGAAAAAAAGGGGGCAGGGGAACAAAAAGAACGAACATTTTTTCCATTTTTTTCCAAAAAAATCCTTATCCCTCAAGGGTAAGGGCACTTTTTAAATGTCTACTATTTTTCCCCTAAATCAAACAGTTCAAAAATTGCATGAAAACCTGCTCCACAACTGCATTGCCTCAGGTGTGACCAAACCAAACCAAACCAAACCAAACCAAACCATTATAATAACTGGACTGAGAGGAAGTAGGAAAGGAAAGGAAGGTTGAGGTGACTGATTGTCTTGGCCCAGGGAAGCAGCATGTTTCTGGAGAGTGGTGCTTTCTCCCTGAGACCCATGATCTGGCAGTAACTCATGCAAGAAGTCCCTGAAGTACAGGCCCTGGCCCCAGTTCCCTGCTGAGGTGGCCTTCCTGTGCACCATGCCCAAGTGTTTGCTTTGCCAGGAGGGGAATAACCTCTCCTTTCTCTGAACCTTTCTGCTGAGATCAGCTGTGTGTAGCTGGAGCAGCTCTTCAAGTCAACAGGGAGATCTGCCTCTCCTTCTCTTCCCCCCACCATCATTTCACCAGGATCTGCCGGCTTTCACACTCCCAAGCTCCCTGATGCAGGCCTGTTGGAAGGAGGACAACCCCCCAGACGACATATTTTGTCTGAGTTACGAAAAATCTGCATATCTGACTGGGTGCCATCCTCTGCACATCCCCCTTTCTCACCCTGCTCATCAACCTGGCCCCCCAGCAAGCCTCCTCCCCACTCTGTCCGACTGCTGTGTCCTATTTCCTTCCCTGGTACTTTCCTTCCTTGTCTTTAAACTTCCTCCTCTTTTTCCCTTTGCAAAGCGACGTGTTTCTTCCCTTCTCAGGCCACAGCTCTTCGCAGGCTCAGTCTGTTGACCTTTCTGCAGTCTCTCTTCCCTGCCTCCGCACACACGCTGGTCCCTATCAGCAGTGACTTCCCAAAACAAGCATAATGGCTCAAAAATGGACAATGAATAGTATTTTGAATGAAAGATTCATCCAGCTTCCCACACTTCCCAGCAATGTAAATATGTCATGTCCAGCAACACAAGGTATGGGTGTGAAACACTCCTGCCTCTAATCATGTCCTGAGCCAGTGGTCTGCCATCTGGGCAGCACTGCCTTGCTTTCCTCAGGGATATAGTTTCCTCCTGCTGATGGAGCTTACCGCTTCCTACTGCCCCTCTTATTGAGGGGCATCAAAATCCCAGAGCACAGTAGAGGAATCAAAAAATACCACCAACAGTCTCCAGGTTTGTGAGAAAGCACAGATGAACCAATCTGTCTTTGATTTTGGGGGGTAAATTTAACCATCCCTCTGAACATGATTAACCAGCCCAAGGTGGTTAATTTATCCTCTTTCACCCCCACCACATGGCTGTTCTTACTTGCTTCCTTAGAAAGTGGAGCTGAGCAAGCAACTTCAGTAACGAGGGTCATGCCACAGATCTTTAGCTAAGCAGCAAACGAACACCCAAAAGCGTTCAGCACTCCAGGCACTGCTGTCTTTGAAGGATTATTGCATTTTGGAGGAGTTTGTATTTGCTCATCCCTAAGCATATTGCCAAAGGTGCTATCACATCTGGAGTACTGCGTCCAATTCTGGGCTCCCCAGTACAAGAGGGATGTGGCACTACTGGAGCAAGTCCAGCGAAGGGCCACAAAGATGATTAGGGGACTGGAGCATCTCTCTTATGAGGAAAGGCTGAGAGAGCTGGGCCTGTTTAGCTTGGAGAAGAGAAGGCTGAGAGGGGATCTTATCAACGTGTACAAGTATCTGAAGGGAGGGTGTCGAGAGGATGGGACCAGACTCTTTTCAGTGGTGCCCAGCGACAGGACGCGAGGCAATGGGCACAAACTGAAACACAGACACTTCCATCTTAACATGAGGAAAAACTTTTTCACTGTGAGGGTGACAGAGCACTGGAACAGGTTGCCCCGAGAGGTGGTGGAGTCTCCTTCTCTGGAGATATTCAAAAYVCRCCTGGATGCRATCCTGTGCAAYGTGCTCTAGGTGACCCTGCTTGAGCAGGAGGGTTGGACTAGATGATCTCCAGAGGTCCCTTCCAACCTCAGTGATTCTGTGATTCTGTGATTCTGTGATCCAGCTAGCCCAGCATAATGCTGCTTGCCATTTCCTATGCTCTGATTAGCATCATGCTTGTAAATACTGGGGACTCAAAGCTTCCACAGACACCATCCTTGGTTGTTTGTAGCAAAGTTCTGGAGAAAACCAACAAACCTGCTTCCATCCCAAATCTCCCCCGCCCCATTTTCTCTGCCTTTCTGAAACATTCTTATTTTAAGCCAAAATGCAATGTGCTTACTGTAAATGGTTGTTTCTGAGTCATTCATGATAAGGAAAAAACATTTCCTGTTGCAAAAACTCGTCACCCTATCTCCCCAGCATCCAGTCCAATAACGTAAGATCACCCGGGAGATTTATCTAAGCCACAGACTCAGAGCACAACTTGAAAAAATATTTGGATGGTAAGATAGCTATATAGCATATCTAAGCATCTTTGCCAAAGGCAGTTTGGACTGTCTGATACTCATCTTCAGCAACCCTTGGAGATGTCTATGGCTTGGAGTGGTTAGAAACTAGTAGACCTCTCTCCAAGTATGTACCTGAAGCTCTGTCTCCAGGAGGGCGGGCAGATGCTTGGGGCAGAGGGCTCGCCAGGCCACATGATAATGGTGAGCAATGTCTGAGGAAGGGACATGATGAGAAGACATCTCTTCCAAAGGCCAAGCTTTCCCATTAAGGAGCAGAGAACAGGGCTGGTTCCACTCTGAGTGTGGCAACATCTGTAGGGGATTTGCCCAGATTGGGGAAAGGAAGGGTATTTTGTGACTGCTCTCCTCTGCAACCTTTATTTCAGCTCATACCTGCTTTATCTACCCAGGCGTCAACTCTATATTATCTCAAAACTGTTCATGGGGCCCATTGCAACTCCTGAATGTTATCACCGCCTCTCCCATAAAAATCACCTACAGCTCATATTTACTTTCAAAATTGCAAATATAGCTCACACCCTGCGAGTCATTTCCAGCTTGTCCAGGCTGAAACAAAGCACACCCACCCTCCTCTCCTTCTGTCCTGCCATAGCTATGATGACCACAGCCTCCAGGAAAGTGTGGAGAGCCACTGGTCCATAGTATCCACAGGGCTGGCTGGGCTTTCTGAAACTCTGCAGGAAAGGGGGATCATGGCAGCACCTGATCCCAGCTCAGCCCTACTCTGCCCTATACACCTCCAGAGAGCGTTACTTTAGGGGTTGCGGTTTTATAGACCGAAGGTGGCCCTTTGTAGGGGGCTCATAAATAGAGTACAGGTATTGCGTGCTGGGCCCAAAGGTATGCCAGCTCAGATTCACATAATAGGTCCAGAAGATTTTGCTGATTTTAAGTCCCCTTTCAAATTTGGCATTAGCTAGTTGTCTGGTGGTCCAGAGGGGCTTCCCTCAGCAGAGGTGGGATGTGTAGAGCTGCTTCCTTCCCCACATACCCTTGAGCTGTAGCCCAGCCCCATATCTCCACAGCCTGTTGCTATTCCTCTGCCTTGCTCCTCTTCTGGTCCTTGGCCCAGGTCCTTTAGGATTATTTTTTCATGTCTCTAGTCCTTTCATAGTGTAAATGTGTGAGACAGTGGCAAGGAACTCAGTGACACATCTAACTTCCCAACATCCCCCTCTGGGCTCTCTGCCACCTCTCTGCATCCCGAGCGCCGGCTTTCTGTGGCCACTGGGAATTAGCACGCCAAAAAGCCCCTCTAAGGGTCTCTTGCCCTGTTCCCACATCTCCTTCAGCTCCTGCTGTAAGTGCAAACCCCGCGTGGCCTCCCAGCCTCCCTTGGTAGGTTGTGTCAGGTCCCCAGCCTGCCTGGGCTGCCTAAACCTGCCTATGCACAAGGCTGGTCTTGAAAGATTTTAAGCAGGTTACAGCAGTTGCCTGCAGACATTTCAAAATTAGGAGCTGAACTGACTGGGTTAAAGGATTTTAAGCAGCAAGCAAATAGAGCTTTGAAGAAACTTTGCCGCCACCATGGCCAGYTGAGGATCACGACATGGCAATTAGTAGTCTCTGTCCTTACATATTCTAGCAAAAAACAGTTCCAGTAGAGATGATGCGTTTCCTTGGCCAGTGGGCTGACCCATCTCCAAAATCCCCACACCGAGAGTTTTACTTGGGCTATGCCACAAAATGTGCATGTTGCATCAAAGAAAAAACTTCATCAGAATATCATTGATAGAGGAGAAAGAAAATCCAGGGAATTCTACATTGATGCTTCCAAGACATGAATTCTCCTCTGAGAAGATGTACTCAGCTCCGCTACCTTACACCAGCATAAGTGAAAACAGTTGTCCTCTGCAAAAGTCTGGATATTCACGACTGCATTTCCATGGCCTATTTAACACTGACCCCTTTAGCAACACGTACCTCCCAACACCCCTTTTACACACACCGCCATGTCACTGAGACACGATACCTCTTCCACCCTTCCAAGACTGATTGCAAAGCACCTGCCATAGTGTAAATAGGGTTTATCACAAGCCCCACTGAACTCTTAAAGCATGAAAGCTTGCATGGTCACCGAGAGTTACCGGTTATGGAAGTTTAACGTGGCGCTCTCAGATTTTCAGAAGTTTGCTGTTATGATAGCTAAAATATTCTAATATTTTAAGTCCCCAGCCTTTTGCCCTAGAACTGGGAGATGTCTCAGCCTCCCTGAAAGGGTTGTAAGAGGTTTTGGTTTGTGAACAAAATGACCTTTCAAAAGTGGATGAACTGGTCTAGCTGAAGAGGTCTGAAAAAAGAAGAGACCAAGACAGACGACAGGAAAATTACTGCCCATGTTATTGTAGTTTAGCAAAGTTATAAGCAACTGAAAAATGTTCCTTTTAGCAAAAAGTGTCTTGCAACTTCAGTAATAAATAAAACTATCAGCTTTGTCAGTGCTTAGCTACTGCTATTTCTTTATTATTTGGATGTTCAAATTCAGATCGTGTCCTCCAGACAATCACAGTGAGGTCTGCCTACACACCAAAGCAAGCAACAAAAATTAATAAGAGAAAGCAAAATCAGAACAAGCGGGCTTAGTTCTCAAGTGACATATTTCACCACCAACTGACTGTTTATAGCTGAACAGCTAAGGTGAGAGCCATAAACTACCTGTGTTATTTCTCATTTTCATCTATTATCTTGATTTTTCCTCAATCTATCTGAAATTAAAATTCCCAATTAACTTGAAGATAGATGATAGGCAAGGAAAGTTTAATCTTCGCTATGGGAACGAGGGACTGCAAAAAAACAAACAAACCCCGAACCCAAAACTTCATTGATGTACTCAGGTCACCTAGATGCTTTGCTAGAGTCCTATTATTTTTATTCACTCTGGCACTTTTGTTCCCAATATAAATTGCCATTGTCAGAATAATAAATAGGAGTTTATAATGGAAACGCTGACAAACCATTAACTATGGTGTGGTTAGCAAGGGGGTTTTAATGGAGATCAAGGTGCAGCACAGTTAAAATAAACACTGGGATGATCTGCTTAAATAATGTCTTTTCAAATTAATAATTTAATTTTTAGCACCTTTTTTTCCCTTTTGGTTGGGATACAATTGCCCTTCACTAAGGGGGGCAGGGGGAAGAAATGCCTGTAGGAGCAGAAGAATTCAGGAGACTGAGCCAATCTATACAGCACAGCAGTGGGGAGCTTATTTTTGTACCAGTTTCTCCAGAGACTGGAAGTGTCAGACAATATATAACAGGAGGGAAAAAAGGGGGGGGGGGGGGGGGTAGCAACAGAGTGACTTAAAAAAAACAAGTCCTGTTCATTAAAAAGAAAAGAAAATCCACCTCACTTTATAGGGCAGTGCTGATCTCACTGGCCACAGTGTTGAGCCGGTCAGGACAAAAGCATGTAAATATTCATATACAGACACACCAGTGGGGAAGGCACTGACCCTCCAACACTACTGTGATTTTGACAGCAACTTCAGGGGGTCCAGGATCCCATCCACCATTATTTTAAAGAGTTGTTCTTTATTCTTTGGGCTTTTTAATCCCTTTTTGTTGGCGACCCCGTTAAGCCCAGCAAATCACACGGGGTAATTCACCCATTAAATCTTTTGACCCTCTAAGATGACAAGGTTATTAGAAATCCTGACATCCAGTTTAGGATGCCTGTTTCTGTCTCTGGCTAGAAGGAAGCCGCAGAACGTGCTGGATTTCAACGTGCAGCTTTTCCATGCCTAGGCGGGACAGACCTACCTCCTTCAGCAGGTCTGATAAATGAGTGAGATCCTTCCACACACAACTGCTGTGTATTCTCATTCTTGGAAATTAAAACTCACCATACAGACACCATTCTGGGGGTGGGTAGTCAGGGGGACTGGCAACTGCAAAAAATGCCCTGTCTTTTCACTATAATGCCGAAATCAGTGACAGAGATATTTTGAAACAAACAAGCAAACAAACCCCTCAAGCGTTCTCCTGGTTTCTTCAAAGGCTGAAGTAGTTTCCAGAGGTGAGCAGTTGAAAAGCTACAATTGCTCCTTCTGTACAGTTAAATTTTCCTTAATTTTAAGCTTTCAGAGCTCAAAAACTCGGGAAGCTCTTCAATACATGATGGGAGAGTGTATGTGGCAGCGGGGAGGTTTACCTTTTACACCTCCATTCTTTACTCATATGGCAACTTTAATCTCTTTATCACTAAGCAATTAGCCTGCTAGAGTCAAGTTTTGCTAATCTATCCTACCCACCATCTTATGCATTTTCCCTCTGTGAAATTGGTCAGTTTTGCTAATTGCCGTAGCTGTGTGTGAACGCAAAATCCTATTCCTCTTCAGATGGTGTCCTGCATCCACTTGTACCTGTTACAACTCACAGCTTTTGCTAAGGATGGCACAAACGGGTCGTCAGGCAGGATCAGGCCCATGTCCTTCTAGGAGACAGGGGAAGTGCATGCCTGGTCCCGGGGCTTTGTGCGAACAAACCGGGAACATTCAAAGCCACAGCTCCAGCAAATGAGTGGAAGATGCTCGGGGACAAACCCTGCAGGGCACCTGCCCAGGGAGACTGCAGCAGAGCGAACACCAGAGGCCGGATGGGAACGATCATATAAAGATGAGTGACATGATAATACTGCCCAGGGTACAAAACAGTCCCTGTACTGGTGTCTCAGGCCACACCTGCTTTGGGTTATACTGGTCTGATTTGCACAGAGATAAACTACTTATGAGAGAAGCAATTTTTGTGCACAATGCTTATTTCTGTGTGTTCTGGAAATGCTATTTTTCAGAAGTTATGCAATGATTTGCTGATAAAATTGGCTTCTTCCCTCCATTCTTGCTGTGTCAAAACATAGAGAATAGATGGATACGATAGTCTATGAGCTCTTTTTCTCAGTGTATTAAGGCAAGAAAGGAGTCCAGATAATCCTGTTATAAACTAATTGTTTGTCTAGATACTCTGGGCACAACCAGGACTGGAATGATTTCTTTGGGAAAGAAACTGGAACCAAAGGAGAATTAGGGAGAAATCCAGTCTGGTGTTGTTAGCCCATACAGAAATACAGTGAACTGAACTGTGACATATCCTCTTTGAAAAGGATCCTCTCTGATGCCAAGAATACTAGTGGTTTCTGCCGAAAAGCCACGTACACTCATGCAGCTGGGTTGACAGCGCATACCCAAGACCGCTGTTCTGCTACAGCCAGGTGGATGAATCATCTTAGGGAGCAGTCACTCTCCCCTGGGTGTAAGGAGGGCCTAGACAATAGCTCAGACACTGAATGCCTAAGCAGCTGTAATGAGTTTTACTGAATCCCAGCAGAAGGGCTTTGCCACATGAGGGGGGTCAGGCTGAGACACCTTCAAGGAGCTTGTCCTTCAGACAGGCTGAGTGACCGCTCCTGAGCAACAAGTCCCCTTGGTCAGAACTCAGGTCCCCAGCTCAGCACCAAAAATCACCCATTGCCACCGCTCACGCATGGTTTCTTCTGGCCAGCGATCGGGAGATGGTGGGCCTGGGCATTCAGCGGACTGTCCTCCCACCCCTCTGCCCTCGCTGCATCCGACAGTGAGCAAGCCCTACCTGGCAGCCCAAGGATGGTGAAGTAACCGCGGCACTCGGTGAAGCCGGAGCTCTCTCGGACGCATGTGCGCCACAGGCCCTGGTAGTTAAAAACAGCCGTCACTGGGTTATTGTACAGATCTTGGGTGCTCCACTGGTCCATGCACGTTGATGCTATGATGCCTCCTATTCCTAAAGCTGACACCACGAAGCCCATGGACTGGCATATCGTCACAGACATGGCCGTGGGTTGCTCTCTGGGCAGATCGTAGGCACGCACAAACCACTCCACAAATCAGGTCTGAGGCATGTGGCCAGGGCAGAAAGGACTTTTAGATGGAGGTGCCACCTACGTCATGGACGGGAGTCAGGAGAGGTCTGGCCTGCGCCATGCAAATCTACTCTGTTCCCTTTATCTGTTTCGGTGAGATAATTTTTCTTGCTCGGTACCAAGAGCCGTTTGTTACACATGGTGTGAACGCCTTGCTTTCTGTTTACCTTCTCCCTCGACGCAGAGGTGCAGGCAGCTGCAGCAGGCACAGGGGCAGAGGGAGACCGATGGATTCCTCCGAAGCAGCTGGGGGAGAGTTTCTGCAGAAGAGACTGCATGCTTCAGAAGGCCCAGATCAGAGAAGCTTAAAACGGATGTAACAGACAAATATTGCAAGGAGTCTAATCCTTTTTCGGCAGAGATGATGCTTTTGAGCCAACTGGGAAAGCATTTATTAGCATGCCTCTATCTGGAGGACATTTACAAATATGTAGGACAAAGCATTTTACAAACCGCCCTCTTTGGAGCTACAAGCAATTGCACTGAATCCAGGACCAAGCTCAGCGTGGCCAGAAAAGAGTGGCACTTCGTCAGACAAATTAGGCACACTCCCAGCCCAGCCTGGCCTTCCTTGGGGACCTGTGCTCTGCGTTGCATTACCCTGGGCAGTCGTGGTCCAAATTACTCACTCTTGCTGCCTCTCCCACCCTGCTTGACTGAAACCTTTAAGCGAAGGATAGCATATAACAAAGGATAGTACATAACAAAGGATCATGCACTGCGGGGGCAAACGTGCAGGTGGACATTGCTACTTGGTGAGTTCATGCTGGGAACCCACAAATGAGCAATGTGACTCAGCAAGTTGCTGTGAATGGAACCTGGGGGATTTATTTTACTCTCTGATCAAGTCTGGCAGACAGCCCAAGTGAAAAAAAGTAGGTGCAAAGGTCTATCCTTATTCGCTTTTTTTCTCTTGTCCAAATATGAATTTAGACTTGATTTAGGAGGACAACGACAGTGGAGGATAAGGCAGATATGTTACTACACACTACCGTGAGACAAGAACACCTAAGAGACCTGATCTTGTCCCAGAACATCACTTTGTGGAATATCTTTCTTGATTGTTCTGCTGCATCCCTCAGTGCTTCCTTCCTAGCTCAACTTTCCATGGGTGCTGACCTGTCTGCAGTTGGAGAGTAAAGAAGGGTGTTGTTGGAGAACTGCTTTCCATGAAAAGGAAGAGAGGATGAGCACTGTTTCAGACTCACACAGTGCACATGGAGGGTCTAGGCAGGGGCCTTCAGAAAAAGTAAAGCCCAGTGGGGTGAAGTTTGGGTTGTGGAAGGTAATCAAGAAGCACGAAAAAGTGGCCACTAGCTTCATCTGCCTAAATTCACCCTTGCTCAATCCATGGCCATCAGGTCTCTCCCAGAAGCTTGATCTTGTGCGTTGTGTGGCTTCTCTACAAAGCCAACCGCTTTGAAAAAGATCCAACCTACTGTTTGAACATATTGGTTGGGTCCTAGTGGGTTTGTTTCTGTGTGGGACCTTGGAAAGTCATTCAGTCCATTCCTCCATCCAAAGTAACATTAAAGTCTCATTAAACTCTAACCTGCCTTTGGAGAATGTCAGTGACAGAGATTCCACCCTTGCTTGGGACAATTTATCCCAGTTTCATGAATAAATTTTTACAATTTTTTTTTACCTAAAATTGAACTTGTGTCTTTGTTCTCCATGATCAGGGTGAACAAGATGCTGCGGAGGACGAGGCTTTTCTCTACCCCTCTGCAGCAGCTTTTACTTGCCTGAAGATAGTTTTGCCCCCATTCAATCCTTCCTGGCAGGCCGTGTTTTCTCGACCTCTGTTTTCATACTTCCTTTTTTGAACTCTAACTAATCCATATTGTTCGTGAAAAGTAGACATCAAACAGAGAAAAGATGACCCCATGTGTCTCACAAAAAGTCTTCCCATTTAAACACCTCATTATCATATTACTCTTTTTTCTTTTCTTTTTTTTCGTTCCCAAAGGAACAGTATTGTTGATTCACATTCAGCTTCATAATTCACTCTCACTCACAGACCCTTTTTAGACATAGTGATACCTAGTCCCGGTGACCCACCTCATGGTCTGCACATTGTGGCTGTAATTACTTTCGGTATCAGTCAACATAGCTTAATCACAGAAAGCTTTCCTGGTTCCACATAGCTAAATATAGAGCCTAAAATGAGAGCGCAAATACACTCACTGTGTTTGTCACAACCAGGATTACCTGGAGACGGGAAAGACTCATGACGGCCGGGAATTGTTTTGAATAAATTAAGTAAAAGGGTGGATTTGCCTTGCATCTGATCAGTCTGCGAGGCCTGAGAAACACATGTTCACTCGATATGTTTTGATCCCTGGGTGTAAAGTGCTATATGCATGCAAAGGGTCAGGTCTTAGCTACATCATCGCTCCATTT
Organism: Apteryx rowi; assembly: GCF_003343035.1. Taxonomy (NCBI): domain Eukaryota; kingdom Metazoa; phylum Chordata; class Aves; order Apterygiformes; family Apterygidae; genus Apteryx; species Apteryx rowi. The sequence continues at coordinate 347,105 of NW_020450252.1, read as the reverse complement.
ATTTCAATGACTGTGCCAATTTAAGCAGCCATAAGAATCAGGTCCCTGTCTGTGGCTAGTATCACTCTCAAATAGAAATTTCACAGCTGTAACCAAAAAGACAGTTTTATCTTCTGACAGTGTTTCACAGTGAAAACAATCAAGGACTGAACTCCCTCAACCACCTAAACCTACAAACTTGACATGAGAGTACCACTTACTTTCCTTATTGAAAATTCACCAGCACCTTTAACAGCTATTTCACATGCTTGAAGTGTAATCCACAGTTCTCTCCTAGGTCGTTCTAGCAGAATCAAACACCAGCCTCGGCTCTTCTTCTTGCTGTTTCCTCTCCTCTGCCCACCTTTTACAGTGCTTCTCATCGGAGTGTTTCCTCCTTGGTTTCACAACATTGAAATAAAACACATAATCCCACTTAGGTTTTCCATAAGAGCTTATTCCTGGATTTTAGTTTTCCCAGAGCAGCGCCCAGGAGCAAGGATTGGTCCACCCTCCAGTGAACAACATTAGAATGAGGTTTTCTATGAAATACAGGTGCTTTTAATCAGCAGGATTTTTTCATTGTGAAGGGGCAGATTTAAACGAGTGAAAAAGAAAAAAGGATTAAGGGTGGCTTTTCCTCTTTTTTTGTTACTTAATTTCATAGTTTAAACTAGAAAAATTAAGCCCATGCCAATTTTTCTCCTAGGTCTGCTGGATTTCTTCTATAACACTAAGACTTTGGTTTCTAAAAAAACAAAAGAATGCCAGTCTGACCCCTCCTGAAGAGCTGTAATCTCTGGTATGAAAAAAACATGAGGAGATGAATGTACCTCCACAGGGTCAAAGGCCTCACAGCATCCTTACTCCTCTCAGGATAAAAAGAACTACAGCAGATCTGTAATCTGTGAATACATAGCTGTACACATATTTTGATGCTACAAATAAGATTAAAGCATAAGGACATGTCCATGAACATTCATGGACTAACTCAGCATGTACTACCAAATCTCAGCAGTGGTTTGATTTTATTTCCATCCTCCATCTCTGAAGGGGTCTAGACCAGGCAGGATGGCACTTGGCCTAGGGGACCCCATTTTCATATCTTTCCCTGTGTGTCCAACCCAAGTGAAATTTCCACACTAATAGCTTGGGAGGAAGGATAAGAGATGCTGAAGTTGAGAGAGATGTTACAGTGAGTGGGTGAGCTAGAATTTGTCTGTCTATAGGGGTTAGTGGCCTTGATGCTGTGTGAAGTCTCAGATGAAGAGACGTGTAGAGAGAGTTTCCAGCCAGCTTGTTGCCTCTTTTCAGGACAGTACCCTTAGATGGACCTTGAGAAGAGAGTCTAACGCCTGCTGGCTGACACTGGACCATATGCTCAGCAGGGAGCTAGCTGGCTCTAGTTCTTCCTCCTGTTTTCTTGCTTGTACTGAGAAATCAGCCCTAAAGGAAAATAGCATCAACACTACTTTCAACAATGGGATTTTCAATTAATATCCGTGGCAGTCTTTTTCTTTTGTGAAATGGCCTCAAAATATCTATTAAAAAAGATAAATAAGCAGTAAATATAAATAATGGAATATATTAATATATATTAAAGATTTGCATTAATAAAATGCAATAAATTAATAATAATTCATATAATGATTAAAAAGTAAACTAAATAAAAGTGTAAAATAAGAAGAGGTTTGGGAGAAGACCAGTTTAAAAATAAACAGAGCAGGAAAGTTGAAGGGAGCATGGCAGTGGGACCTATGGCTAATTACAGCTATTTCTGGTAAAGACTAAATGGTCAAATCTCTTCTCGGTCAGTTCATCTCCCATGAAATGGATACGCCATGGGCAAAGCCTTTCCCCAGGCATTTTTTCCAAGGGCCTGAGCATGTATAATGCCACATGCTGCTCTTGTTAGCTGAAATCCATCCAGCTGTGCCTGCCAGCTGTTCCCACTGTCCATCCCAGATGCTGCAGCTGCCCAAGGGAAAGATACTGTCTGCTTCAGAGCAGAGTAAACCAGGTTTGCTGAGCCCTGGTGATTCTGGAGATCTAGGCAGGCTTTAGTCATCATTACAGACCCCAGCAAGGAGATCCCCTGTGGGACCATATACGGCTGGCCTGGGGCCGGCAGCCCCTTTTGGCCAGCGCAGCTGAGCCCTGCGGGGTCTGCACTTCGTCTGACACCACGACTTCCATGTCCCCTTGCCAGGCTTCACGATCCCATTGAATCTCCTTCCCCTGTCACGGCAGGAGTGGTTTTATCCCGAATACAGGATTTGTCCCTGCCAAGGAGGTCGTCTTGAATGACTAATTATTTTATTCATAAGCCGGACGTAATTTCAAAGACATCTAGTTGACCTATCTAAAGCTAAGTGAATCCCTCACCCCGAAGGAGGCCACTCTTCTTGATCCCCCTGGGGAGCCACGGTTGGGTGGCGGAGGAACTGCCGGGGGAGTTATCCGCAGCCGGACAATGAGAAACACATTGACAAAGTGTTCACATTATTGGCTGATAGGTCTGCATCAGTCACTCATTCACAAGCACAAGGTCTAAATTGCAGAACCAATTAACGGCACTAATAGCCCTTGCCTGAATTAATCTTTGAGACAAAAGAGGAGAGAAGTGGAAGAGCTATTAGCAAATCAAGCCGTACCATCCCTGCTTTATTGCAGGAATCTAAGTGTCTGTATTTGGCTATTATGAACTGACTGCAATTACAGCCCTCATTTAAAATGATTAAGTGGTTATAATTATTTTTCAATTAAAACTTAGATCTTTCATTTATACAACATTGCAGGCTTCAATTAAAGTCCTCTTTCTTCTTTTTTTTTTTTTTAGAGGAAAAAAGTACCACTGTGCCAAAAGAATCTTGCATCTTTTCTACCCATTAAGAGCCAAATAACATGCTAATAATGCATTTGTTTGTATCCCTCCTTCCCGGCCTCACTGAACTTGTACTTAGTGAAGGAGATTAACTGCCAGGCACAGCGCTTGCAATACCTGCTAGAGGTCAGTAAAAACAAGCTTGAAAAGTGGTACAGGCCTCAGCTGCTTCTTAGAAACATGATACGGCCAAGTAAAAAGGTGGGTTAACTATTTTCAGAGCTAGGCACAACAGTGAAGTGTCATTTAGAAGTGTGTTTGGATTTGGGGAGCTGGAGGGATTCAGTTTTTGGGGTTTTTTTTGATTTTTGCAAAAAGTGAACTCACGGGAAAATGCAGAATTGGAGTGAGTGAGACTGCAGAACAACTCAGGATAGTTTTCCTCGATAGTAGTGTTTTTAAAAAATAATCTGGGAAGAGGGAAGACAAAGTCTTCATATTCAAATTTTGCAAAGTGAAAAATTTCTGCTTTTCACTTTAAAATGGCATCTCTATTTACTTATAGGAAAATATAGAAAATAAAAAGAGGAAAGGAAAGGGAAAAAAAATGACTCCCCCCCCCCCGAAAAAAAAGAAACACCTGAGATTGAGATGAAATGTGTTGGCCCAGCAAAAAATAATTTCCCCTTATTTTTCAGCTTAGCCACGTACCTGAAAAATAGATTTTGGTACCTCTTTACCTGTGTAAGGTTAGAGAAATCTAAGATGGTGCTACTTGCCCATGTCCACTGTTGCTGAGTTTGACTCAGGAGTGTTAGTCAGCAGGTGAGAGACGAAGCTGCCATCGGAGTTAGATAAGCCACATCAGCAAGTCATTCCTTCCATTACAGGGTAGCCTATGACATGAGAAAGCGTAGTAGGCTTCATCCCAGAGAAGCTGGGCACAGCAGGAAGTTTTTTATAGAGTACATTTTCCAAATAGCTAGGGAGGACTGGGTGGAGGGAGGTGACTCATGAGGAGAAGAATAAGAACAGATTCTCTGCCCAGCACGATGCAGGTAGTAGAGCTGCTCTGCACATTTTTGTTTTTCCCTGTGGTGAGAGCAGCATCTGCAGCTTCACACTATCAACGTCTTCAGGGAAAGACTCAGAGGAGCAACAGGGATCATTTTCCTTCCATAGGCTCGTGGCTCCACTGTCACGCTTCCTTGAAAGTGGCCAAGCAAGGAGACTAGATTCTCGGGAAGGGTGAACTTCATGCGACTTCTCAATCCAGCTCCCCAAAAGCAGTGAAATTATGCTCGTCGTGATCCTGGGGAGCCTGCCAGCCCTCAGGAAGAGGGGAAAAGGTACGGGTGGGAGATCTGTTGTCCACCAAAGACAGAAAACATGGTTCAAGAGAAATAATTAGTTCCCACTTGCCTCCCTGTTCTGTGATAAGACAATACCCTGGAAAACAACTCTGTCCTCGACTGGGTAATCCGAATAGTCTATACTTCCAGGGACTGGAAGAGCAACTATATCATCCTAGGTCCCCCATCTCTGGGGACTTGTCTGAATATTGCCATCTCTGCTATGCAAGTGACAGACAGACCCCAGTACACTGGTGAGGGTGGCTCTTACAGGTATTTTGCGTGTGGATTTTATAAGGGAAGGAATCACAGCCTATTGACGGTGGTGGATGGATGCTGTTTCTAACGAGGAGCCCGTGTGCCTCACTGCAGCCAGGCCCACAGTGACTGGAGATGCCCAGCAGCAAAGCAGAGCCCTCTGACCCAGCGCCATCCTGAACTGGCCCTGGACAGGTGAGGGGAAGGATTCAGGCCTGCCAGCCCAAGCGAATGAAGGTTAGAAGAAAGGTGAAGCATCTTCGCATGGCCAAAATGACTGGAGGAATGGAGCAGCAGCGCCCTGCAACACAGGAGTGGGTTTAGAGAAAGAGTGAACGGAGCACTATGTGAGTTCCCATCACAAGACCTGGAGTACCTAGATGCCTTTATGAATCTAGCTGGCAAGTGTCTTTTGCTTACACTTCTTCCCTAGTTTTATTAGTGATTGGGAATAGGCTTAAATCAAGTCCCTGGAGGGAGAAGGCCCGGTGAGTTCTGTTTGGGACCCCAGGCAGAGACTTTTGTGAGCAAGGAAGGCCGAGCAACAGGTTGCGGATGCAGGATAGCTCATCTCACTGACACAAATGCAAGCTAAGCACGTGCTTAAAGTTAACCGTGCAGTTAAATACATTCCTGCACAGTGATGCTCTCCTGGAGTCAGAGCTATGCGACTAAGACTCTAACTACTGCCTGAAATAATAAATCTAGTTAGCCTTGACACTGGTGGCTCTGCGTGGTGATGGAAACTCACTCAGCATTGCTAAATGTTATGAACCAAGCCACACAGGTGCTCCCGATAACAGAGGTGGGAGTGGTCCCTGGGGAGGAGCTCCCACAAACACACACCATTTCATAAGGTCCTCCTCTATAAATTTATGCTCTTTCTTAGAACCAGCCTAGGTTTCCTTTCATTTCCAGGTTTGGATCATTAAGCCCTTTTTTTCCACCTTAAGCAATTTCTTGATCACTTTGTGCTATTTCCACTCCAGCATTTGTATACAAATATCATATGTCCCTCTTTTGTAATCTTTCTTTTGGGTGACAGGGGACTTATTCCTTAATCTCACTTCATGAATCATATCCTCTAATCCTTGTGTCATATTTGTTGCCCAACTTCAGTGCCCCCCTGCACAGTGTATCAATGCTTTTTTTTATAACTAGACACAGATCCTTTCCCTTATGCTGACAAAACACTGAGGTTGTGTATATAAGTACTTAAAAGCCAGAAAGACTAAAAACTGAGGTTAAGAGCAGAAGAGAATGACAATCTCTGGCATGCATGTAGTGATACACACAAATCCTAGTCTTCAATCAAAGAGTGCTGTTTAAAAGGTCGATAAGTGTTTTACATGCATAAGGACTTTAGAGGTGAGGATGCATACTACTTTCAAAACAATTCAAGGCAATGTAGTGTACTGAATCCTGCTGCCTTCATTTACTTCTGTGCTGAAAATAATCCATGAGAACGTTTTCAGCCTGTGAGAGGTAGAGAGAAAGAATTGAGCCTTGTCCTTTGCAGAAATTTGCTGTTCAAATAGGTGGTAAACTCCATACACCTGACCAACCAGGGCAAGCTTAAAGACTATTTTGAGCCACAAAGCAGTAAACTTTTCAGGTGTTACAAATTTAATATGTCATTAATGATTTCTCAATATAGAGTGTTAGAAGTAAATGCTGCACTGTTTGATTGACCCACTATCAAGATTGCAGAGAGGTTGCAGAGAAACCTGAGCAGACCTATTCCAGTTGCCCTATCCAAGGAATGAGCAGAGCTGACACTGAGTGTCATCATAAGGATGATGCTCCTGTTCTGTGGTTTTATGATGTGAAGTGCTTTCTCTCTTGTTCACAGAAGGCACAGGATAGCATTCCTCTCCATCTGATGGTATCTGTTTTCATCAGTATGCTCTAGTGATGCAGTAGCTGCCTCTCTGCCATGTGTCCCTGTGGTTTGCCAGAAGCACAGTGTATTTCAACCTCTTGATCACTCCTACCACCAGAAAAACTCCACTTAGCCCCAGTCAGCCATCATGTTCTCAGGCTTAAACCCCAGTCTTGACCTTCTTGGCAAACTCCTCTCTATCTCCAAATCACCCTTCATAGCATGGACACTCATCAAAGCAAGAAGCCTGGAGAGGCAGAGATGTTACTGGGGAGGTGACCCAAGGTAATCTGAAGGAAAACAGCATTGGCATGACCACGCGCCAGCTCGTCTCACCTACCCCAATACTGACCCCAGTACTGATCGGTGATCCTCACTATTTCTGTGCGCTCTCGTGTCGCATTGCGTCGCATTGCTGGATGGTATTCAGCGGGAGCTGGACAGGCACAAGTGGGTGATTTACCGAAATGCCATCGGTGCACGTGCCAGTCCTGTCTTTTCTTACACATAGGAACACTAGTCCAGCAACAATTAACTGTGTGGTGGGAGGGAGGGAAGAGATTTTTATCATCTAAAGCCCAAACAGATGGTAAATTCCTGCCTCAGGTTTTGTGGCAAAAATCTAAAGGCTCAGACGCATCTGTCACAAACACCATTTCAAGTCTTTCTTCTCCAAGCCTTTGTTTTCTTCTCATTGCTTTGACACCAACAGATTCCCTCTGGAAATCCAGGAATTGTGCTTGTAAATAATACAGCCCCAGCTTTCCCAAGACCTAAAGCCTAGCACTGAGGAGAACGATTGGGTCTGTCTGCAATTTCTTTGGAAAGACAAAATTTACTTTGGCAATGCTCCTCTACATTGGTGGGCAGAAAGCGCCTCGGACAGTCTTCTAAATCATCCTCTTTTAATTTTTTTCTCTTGTGTTTATTTCCTACTTCCAAGAAAGTCTATGTGGGCCAGACTAGAAGACCTCTCAAGGTGCCTTTTAGCCCTGTATTATATTGCTCTGGGTGGAATGAAAGAATCAAGGAGGAGATTTCAGAAGCCTCTGATTTTACACTGAATAAAGGAAAAAGACACAGCATCTAAGAAATAAGGACAGATGTCCCTGCAAGGTTCCAGCAAAGTCCAGGCAATGCTAGGGAGAAAGGGTGATTAATAAACTGTCATACCATCTTGTGCATAGCCATTAAGATTTCAGATTTTCTTTTCTCCCTCCTTGAGACAGCTTTTTCCACAGTCCAGAAATCCAGAAGGTATAGCTGTGTTGCTAGCAAGTCCCACGCAGCACAGGAGCTTCCTTGCAAGGAAGGAAAATAAGTCTCCAGCCATTAGCGCTCACAGATCCTTTGCTTCCCAATCCCCTGCACAAAAGGCCTACACTTTCCCTGCAGGACCAAAACAACCGCCACTGCTTCAGTTTCTGGCGGACTCACATTTTTGTATATTAATCAGCATGATTGATGGGGTTTTTGCTCAAAAGTCTTCAGATCTCTCTGTTGACCTTACCTGTAGCTAAATGAGAAAGTCACAAAGAAAAGTTCAGTTTCACCTGAGGAAAAATACACCTTTTTTTTTTCCTCCTTACTTTTGCCTTGTCCCTATCCTTTGCTGCTGTCTCTTGCTCTTCCAAGGAAAGTTGACATTCTCTTTTTGAAAAAGATTAATTTTTCTATTTATAAATTTTTCTCAAGTCAGTTTTTAGGTAGACTTTGTTGAAAAAACAATAGAAATGGAGCTGGAATATAATTTTGACATGAAGAGTAGATATTTCTAAGTAATGTAATTAATGGGAAGCTGTATGACCCCCCATTTCAGGGTCAGAGGATGTCTAATACATACATGCTGCTAAAATGCAAGAGAGATGGGCAGTAAAGTGACATATTGGTTGCCTTTGTGAGAGCACTGAAGGTGCCTACTTGAAAGTTAGTGAGTCAGTTTGCTAGCTCCGACTCTGCCTTAGCCTTTGAGTTTGAAATCCTGCTTTAGGCCTTTAAAGGGTGGTAAAGCAGATTTTTAAAGGTGTTTTGATTCCTGCAAAAAAGGCTGCTTTCTCATAGCTCTCTCAGCACTCTAGGCCAGCCCAGGCACTTTTTCTGGAAGAACTGGAGAAATCACATGTACCATCTGATTTACTGCTTTCAGGAATCTCTGGTATGCTTTCAATCCCCCCAAATGACACTATGTATTAAAGAGATTTTGGTGATTCTTGCCAGTGCTCCAAAAGGGAGCTGACTGCACAAGTTCAGTATTATTTAGACTTGTCCCATAGTACTGTACAGAACGAGGATACTCTGAGAAAGCAAGTCACGGATTTCCATGTTGGAGACCTCAGGGAGCTCTAGAAAAGACCAGGAAGGTCTCAAGGGTGCATTTCACCTAGATGCTGTGACTCAAACCACTGGAAAATTAAGACACCTCCAAATATACACGAAGCGAGAGGGGATTTAAGCTATTGGGAGACGAAAGCAGAACACCTTTCCTGAAAGTAGCAATGATAAGAAGACAGACAGATGGCAGTGAGTCAAAGCTCTGGTAATCCAAGTGAGAGAGGATGCCTAAACCTGTGTTATTGGCAGAATACGGGCTGAAATACAACATCCTAGCTTTCCTGAGTACTATGGGGGCTGGATTTTTCAGAAAAAGATAGGAGTGCCAAATTACTACACTTGTATTGGCCAAACTTCCCCTCTTGGGTGGGAATTTCAAGTTTTATCTAGAGTACTGGCCTGCTCTCTTCCGAGTAACCTTTCTCCCAGCTCCTCCTCTTGCTTAGGCAAACCACAGTAAAGCTCCGGTTTTCCCTTTGGCTTTTCCCACTGATCAGTGAAGCTATTTTCTTCTCCTTCTCATGTACATTCCTTTCTCAAGCTGCTTTCTGATACGGCAGGTAGTGAAGCCATTAAAAACGATCACATTCAAAGCAGTGACAAAGGTTTTGTTTAACGTGCGTGGATTACTTTGAAGAAAAAAAAAGCCCTATAAATATTCTTACTGGCAATATCAAATATATTTACAGAGCTTTGTGTTTTCAAAGCAGCGCACGGACATTTGACATTAATTTCTATGTGATGGACAGTCTGCAGGAGAGCCTTCTCCTGCTTTGACCCCAGCCTCTGGGCAACCAGCACTCGCCGGGACACTGGCCCAGGTGGCCCAGGGCCACGTCCAGCCCTGCTCCTGATGGTCAGCACAGCAAACCTGCACCCTGTGGGTCTGCAGCATGACAGAGGACCTGGACATGCTGCACATGTGCACGTGCTGCCAGAGCAGACCTCAAACGTGTGGTTTACTAGAGTGTTTTAACCTGTCCTTGTGTTACCCTGAGAGAGCCCTGACCCTGCAAAGGGTGCCTGAACGGGGTTCAATTTTGAATGTGCAGGTAGGCTTGTTCATCTGAGTAAAACAAACCTCTGGGCTGTGACCTAAATACCTGCACAAAGATTTATAATTATTTTGCTGTATTGGTTTTACTGGGAGCTCTGTGATCGTTGGGGCTTTCATAGATCTGCTGCTGTTGGAGCCATGGGAACACACATCCCCAGCTTGAAGAAAATAACCTGGTGGTGGTACAGAGTGCGCAGATTAACCGTGCAGATCTAAACCCAGAGGGCAACTTTCACACACACAAAAAAAAAGCTTTTAGGAAATCTCAGGCTTGGGGAAACCAGCATTTAGCATTGGCGTGTGCATGGCAGGGCAATCACAGCAGCAGGGTGAGAAGAAGCAGCCCCCAGTCCCATGCTGGCGCAGGTGCAGACTGCTGCCCTGGGGGAAAATGAGGAACATCTGCCTCCCACCGTGCTCACATCAGCCCCTGTTTTCACATAAAGATTTCACAGGCTGGGGCAAGCAACTTGTACCGTGGCCACAGGATGGCAGCAGAAACTTGCCGATGGTCTCCGGCTCCAATCCTGTCCCGAATTATTCTTGCGCTACTATGATGGACTTCCTCTATTATAGGCAGTAAATTAAACCATTTTATTGTCTGAAGGAATTTTCTGCAGTTTCCCATCCAGAGCCCTGCTCTGGTGTTTCAAGGAGATGTTATGAAGATAAAGGACAGCAGCGCCCACACACATGTCCTGCGCCCCATGGCCCATGAGTTTCCTACACCTCTCGAGGGTACACTGCAAAGGGCTGGAGGGTTAATTGGTAGGAGAACTCTGCTACCTCATCTGAGACACTGCAGTGTCACTGACCTCAGAATAAATAAATAAATAAATAAATAAATAAATGTATATATTTATATACATATAAGGGCCTCTCGGTCACCTTGTCCACCTCCTTTCTCCTTGCTGCTCCCCTGCCCAGTTGGTTTTCTTCTCTAGGTTGTTCCTGGGCATCTGGACCGTGATGTCTGCAGGAGGACACTCTCCCAAGGACTGGCAAACCTCCCAAATGGGAATTTTCACCATTTTTTTTTTGCCCTGCCCCTTCCATCAAAGCCTGCTCCTCAGGTTGTTGATGGCAGGTTTGCTTGAGGAGGCATCAGTGCCTTTGACAAGGGCTCTCAGGCCATTGTGGCTGGCTGTTTTTGCTGGTCTGGGAGGCATATCTGCCTCAGACACTGGTTAGCCAAGCTTTACATACTTAGGCTTTTCCGTCTTTCCAGCCCATTTCAGGCTTGTTGTTGCTCTTCTTTGTATTCCCTCCTTTTTATTGACATGTAGGGCTCCGCTAGTCGATAGTGGCTGGGTGGCTGGTTAGCTATACAGTACCTGAACACACAGCTGGGCCTCTTGAAAACCTGCTCAGGGCACTGTAATATAAAAATAGCCTCCTACTCCTCCTGCCTGTTATTCTCTCTGACATCCCTTGACTCCACTCTCAAAGGCAGGTACCATCTTTCAGCCACGGGTTTATCAGTGCGATATTGGTGCTTGATTTGCATGAGCTCCTTTCTGTGCGACTGTTGCTTTACAGATCTCTCATTTGAAGGCAGATACTAGACGCAGGCAACCAGCTCAGCACAGAGATTGGTAGCCCTGGGAGTTTTGTAGCCTGGCCTAGGAAGAGTCTTACGAGCCAGTTATATGGATGGAGAAGTCAAACTACTCCCTCCTTCCTTTGAAAAAGAGATCATTGGTGTCAGGGGTTCTGCAAAACCCACAAGCCCTATGGACAGATCAAAAGGACAGCCCCATGCCAATGACCTGGACTGTGCAGAAGTGAAGATACTCCCTTTCTGACGATGTGATCAAGCCTGAGAGATGAAGCCTGCTGCCTCTCTGAAGGGGGAAAACCACAAACACCAGTGATTTAGGAACTTTAAAGTCAAGGCATTCACATGCCTGAAATCCAGGCTCATCAGTCCCATTAGAAAAAAAAGAGTTGAAATGCTTTGTTTAGATATTTTCAAAGTAAAATGTTCAGATTTTTCTATCTGACTTCAAAATTTCAGCTTGACATTTGCTTTCATGTAATTAAAATAATATATAGCTTTAAAAAATATCAAAAAATGCTGTTGAGTTGTTAATTTTTTCCATGGTTTTGGCGAGCCTGAGGTGATTCTTTGCCTGATTTCACTGTCATAGGTCACTCAGTGAACTAAGACATAAATTACACACAGAGATCTCCCACAGTTACCTCTTAAACTAATACACAGCCAGAAAGTTGGCTTGTTTGTTTGATTGCTTTTCTGTTTCAGCTGCTTCTCAATACTGGCAAAGATAAACCGTGCACTTTTTCTGAAGACAGGTTTGCCCTTCTCAGTGAAGTCCTCTACCATCCCCACTGGGGTCCCTGATGCTTTGCCTGGATGTATGAGGAGACAACGCTCAGCATCCAGCCCTGCTCTTCTCCAAGAGGTCTGCTCTTAAAGCAAACCACCTTCCTCCAGCTCTGAGCATCCCAGTCTCCAAGTCACCTTCCCAGTACTTTGTAGAGCTGCACAGAAAGCAACCAGGCAAAAAAGAGCCAAGGCAAACATGTAATTCATGTTTTCTCTCAGAGAAACTCAGGGTCTGAGAATAGGTTTACTCACAAAATTCTGGAAATTCTGATTTTGCATCCAGAGTTGACAATAATCCCAACCCGACTTTCCTTGTATTATTTTAATGCCTGCAGGTGCACAGTCTGAAAAGACCATGGCATTCAGTATCAAAAACATTATTGGGGCATTTTTCTTCTCAGTGGGGGAATTCTGCTTCCTCTCCTCCCAGATAAATTGACCCCTTTGACCAGTTTTTCCCATCTCCTTTGCATCTTCCAGTTCAACCCCTATTCTCTACTCAGATGGGAAACAGGACCCAGATGTCATCCACTTCCTAGCTGGGAAGAGCTAGAAATTTGGAATAATGCCCTTATTCATTGCTCCTGGAGACCAACAAGGAGACGGGCCCAAAGACTCAAAAGTTGACATGAGTGGTAAAAACCAAGAGACATCTCAGTGACTGCTTTTTCCTAGTCAAATCTGGAGGGGCTTTCTCATCCACAGCTGCCACTGGGGTAGTGACTGGGAGGACCCTGGTTAGGATGAGGTGGCACGCAAAAAAGCAGCCAGTGGTCCTCAAAGTGGGTCTGCAGAAGCGCGGAGGGACAAAAGCTTTTCCTCTATGGTACTTAGCAAGGGCAGGTCTGGGCAGCGAGTCTGGGTAGACAATATTCAGGCAACTGGCAGAATGCACTGTTTAAAGCTGTGGCTTATGTCTAGAGTTAAGTAGTGCCTTTCATTTTAGTTGTTTGCTGCAGGTTTTGTAAAGAGACCAAAGAAATTGCTCCCTTTTGAGAACAAGGCTCTGGGGCAGTCTTACGGTTTCAGTGTCCTGGGGATTATGGGAGTTCAAATGGCTACCTGCAGAGTTTATCTCCAAAGGATACCAACGGGACTTTTCAAGGCTGTTAGACTGTGGATTTGCCACTTGCTGGACTCCATAGTCCAGCTTGGCGCAGGCTTTGCAGCAGATTTGAGGGATAGCTCACTGATATGCTTGTGAATGCTTCTGGTTTAACAGCACTGACACGTCAGTTTGATTTTCTTCTCTTCCTGTGTATCATGTGTCTTAGTCCCTTTAGCAAAAAGACATCTGCTTCCCCCCTCAAGTTACTGGTATTCACCTGTGAGCAAAAACTTCAGAAAGCTTCCAGCAGCAAACAGGGCTGCTTCTTACGCACAAGGTTGGTGGGGGGGTGCCCCCACAGATAGGGGGGATGTGTTAGAGTGGTAACCCCAGACCTTGAGTGGGATGGGGAATTTCCATGTCCAGTGCCTGTAAACGACAGTACGTCTGTATGTAGGATGCCTGAGACCTCCCTTTCTCATTGAGCTCATGGCTGAGAGAGAAATCAAGCAAAGAGAGTGTAATCTGAGCATGCAGCTGGTGCTGGAAAGTCACATTTCCTGGGATCCACTGTGCAGAATTTTGTAACTCCTCCTTTCTCAGTGCTCTCCGGTGTTCTGTAGCTGTACCAGGCAAGCTGGGGCGACTTTGGAGCTTGGGAGGAGATGCAGGGAGATACCAAATACTTTAATAAGCTTCCTGAGGAGTATCTGTCAATCAGATGGAGGGTCTGCACTTTGTAACCCATGCCGGTTGAAGTGAGTAAACTTCTGCTTGACTTCTGTATTGTGGTTAGTACTGTGGTCCCATTTAGTTTTAACTGTGCTGACTTCCAGAGCAGCTCTGCATCTCTGCAGCTCTGGAAGAAATATTAGTGAGTACAGTCTAGAAGGGCCCATTCTGCCCCAGTGTATGTTGAGCTCAGTTTACTGTTTTTCTGCAGGCCCTTTGACATAAGCATCTGACAAGAACAGAAGAGCTTCTGGGCTTGCTGAAGCAGACCGAGGCCTTCACAAGACTGTACTGGCAGCACTGTGCTCCAGAGACACTGTGCTTGTCCAGTGCAGCAGCACTGTATGGCACAGTTACCCCAAAATCCAGGGCCACCAGGGACCACAAATGAGACTGAGAAGAAGGAGGGATACAGGGGCAAGAGCTGGTAGTTGGTTAGGTAGGGTGGCTGCATAGACATCTGTTCCCCCATACTGACCACCCAAGATCATCTTATCCAGTGGTCTTGTGTAGACATGGAGCCAGAAGAATAATGGGGGAAGTAAACAGGATTCAGTAGCTCTCTTCTTCTCCCTTTGAGAGAAGCAATTGCTCAGTACTGGGATACTTGGGGGAAAGAATAAAGCCACCACAGCCTTTACCCTTTCAAGCTCCTACTGGTGAGTAACACCTCCTTGCCAATGGCGTGACAGGCAGCCAGTGGATCCAAATCTGCACAGACTCACTATTCATGTCAATCAAAGTTTATCATCTGTGAGAGTGGTTTCTACATGACTGTGAGCTGGAAATTTTTTCAACCCACCATCACAGAAGTCCAGCTCCATCCAAAGAGCTTTAAGTCCTGCCTCTATTGAACAGGAGTCCCTTTCTATCTTTAACCAGCATTATCTCCAGCAGAAAGGCCTAAGACTGAAAGGATGCAGAGATTCAACTAACCGCATCACTGAAAAAAGTGGTCCTGCTGTGATATCTTTGATTTGGCCCTAAGAAATCCCATCAAAAGATGTGCTAAATTGCTGGCTCATAGAAATATGGAAGTCATTTTATCCAGGCTTTAGGGAAGATATATTTTCCCCTTAGATGCGTTATCTTGTGAGTCTGTAAGTTAATTGTTATGTTTTGTAGATGAATATGATATCTTACCAATATTTTTGCCATTGGTGTGTACTCTGAGCTTCTTTTACTTGAAGGATACAGAATCAAGTAACATTATATCATTACACAGTTACCAAGGTAACTAGAGAGAAAGATATAACTGGCTGGGGTTGCACACTTTGTGATCTCACTTCATTAGTTCATTTCCTTACATCAGCTTGCTTTTCTAGCTCCATTTCTCACTTTGCCTTGAAGCCATGCAAGAACAGTGAATCTAAGTATCTTATGAGAAAGGTGATACTGCCCAGCTACTATTTCCTGAGAGACAAAAAATACTGTTTGTGAGCCCTTCCACATCCTAATTTCATTATGAACATTCCTTTGAAAGGTGAAAGATGGGAGGAAGTTTGTCATTAAGAAGACACGGACAATGCAGTTACTGCCCCTGCACCTTGGTGGCCCAAAAGATTTGTTCTCCTACTCAGAACATCTCCATGTGTGACATCTGAGCCGTGATGTCCCTCCACCTCCCAAGCCTGGCATTAATTCATCCCTGGGCTCATCACTGAAACTCATGGGCCAGACCACCCAAGGGCATGCTGGGTACTAAACAGCTAAGTCACAACTCCCTTGTCCTTCTTGAGCCGTTTTCTGTTTCTCCAGCAGGATTGACCCACTTGTGACACTCGGTTTGGGTGCAGATGGTATAGCATGATATCTACCATCATTTCCTTTCTGTTATAACCTCTCATTGAGTATTACCATCTTGTATCTACTCTAAAGTTATTTGAATAGCTGATGATTATCAGGATCTTGGCAGGAAGTCCCCCAAATGGTATGCCCCAGAGAGTCTGAACTAGTGGCATACACGGCAGTGGTGCACTAGCACCATGTAAAGGTTAAAAACAGCAGAACTAATAAAGCAATAAGCTCAGCTGCCTATGCCTACCCACCTTGTCACAAACACTTCTATCTTTTCCCTATGTCACCTACCACAACACCTCCCCAGCCTGCACCCACTCCCTCCTTCATCCCCTAACAGCCAGGTAAGAGGCAGAAAGCACCATGGCTGGACCTGAGCTAATGCTGTTTTGCTGATGGGCTAGCAGTAGACAGCTGCCAAGGTCAAGTTGCAGCCTTTTGGGGATCTTTCTCCTTTCTCCTCTCATCCTCTTTTTTTTACGTATATCACAAAATTTAATATTGTTGTCACTTCTGGCCCTTTGTCAATGTAGGTTGAACCTGGCCTCCCACCCCACCTACGGAACTAACTGCTAGGTGACACCAGCCTTCAGGCTATCTCCTGCCTGCACGTTTACTATATCCTGCCTAGTAACCTCAGTGAACTTGAACACTTGAAAAAATGGACTTGTGTACAATGATAGTGATTTTATACAATATATTTCTTCATGAGCTTTAGAATCTCTTCTACAGGTGAGTATCTTTATGCCTACTCCCCCCCCCAAAAAAAAAACAAAAAAAAAACCACAGTGGCTTGTGCAGAGCAGGACTAAAGCTTAGGTTTCCCCATTCCCACTTCAGCGGTCTCTCTGCTGACTTACTCTGTCCACTCATGAACCATCTTATTTACATCATGGCTAATACCAGTGCCAGAGGAAAATCAAAGTGGGACTAGAACTGCATTCTGAAGAGCACTGAATAAAGGTGCAGTGAATGAAATTGCTTCCTACAAGTAATATTTAATAAGCATCCAGGTAATTGAAATGCGATATATATAAAATGCATTCAGGAACATACAGCTGGAGGGTCAAGTGCATCTAATGGTTAGGAAGCAGGGTCCTTCACTGGATTTTCTGATGCATTTGAAAGGCAAAGTGTTAAGACAAATTGATTTGTAATTAAATCAGTTCTTGCATATGTTCAAGATAAACTCAAAATACAAACTCAAAAACACAGATTTAAAACTCTTAAACCTAAAAAGGCCAGGTACTGATTTGAAAAGTTAGGACAATAGAATGGATTATTCTGTGCAAGGGTATATCAAAAAAACAGTCTCCTGATGATCAGGAGACAAAATATGTCCAGAGACAAAGAGCCTAATTTAATCCCTCCCTGTTGAAGACAGAGTGGAGGGTAAGAGAAGGCAAGTGATATTTCAGGGTGCCATAACCTGTAATGCTCAGGGCTTCCCAACTGCAGTTTTGATGCTCACCTTTCACTTGCAGGGCTGTAACTGCTCATCTACACACCCTGAGGCTGCTGTGGCAGTGTATTTACCCTGGCATCCCAAGTGCTCTTATCCTCAGGGCCTTGCTCTGGTTGATATGGAAATATTGTTGTGTGTGTTATGTCAGGTATCTTGGGGAAAGTGATTGCCATTGACTTGTGAATCACTCTTTCTTCCCCTATCTCTTTACCCTTCCCCTTCTCACCTTTAGTTTATAATTTCACAGCCTAGGAGCTAAATAGTAGATAACTAATTTAGGTATCAGATAGATGCTACCCAATAATACACATGCACAAAGCTTAGTAACCAGGGTGCAACACCTGCGCCTGATCAAGCATGCTCCTGTCAGCACTAACAAATTCATAAGCAGGGACAATGCGCAGAGAGTTTGAGCAGGTCCAGGTGAAAACCATATAGTTATTATAGGGAAAGTCATCTGGGAGGATGCACTGAAAAGAAGCCCAGAGGAGGAGGCTTCCCTGGGGTTCCCGTCACTTATCCCAGCTGGCATCTGAGCTGAAGCCTAAGTGCCCAAGGATGGAAGAAGAATGACCCCAGACTTTGTAACCTCCAGCAGTCCAGGGACTGGCGTCCTGGTGCTTAATTTGGTTCCAATTCAGCCATTTTTGTGTCATGGATGCAATGACTTTTTCTGCACACTTGTGTCGGTAATAAGCTAGGCAGTGATTTCAAAGAAATATTGCTTACACAGAGATGTTCTTGCACTGGCTTGCAAAAAGTATTAAGTCAAAGCTTCACTTGCCCAGCTCCTTCGATCAGATGCCCCCATTAGGAATGGACTAAGTGCAAAACTTAATACAGAAAATAACGAGCCACAGAAAAAATCAAGCCCAAACTATTTCTTTTTTCCCCATTTTAGTGTCTCTCTCCAATCCCAAAGACAAGATACACTGACAAACCTGGGCAATTTGAGCCATGGAGGATACAGACCTCTGTTACCTATCCTGCATCAATGCTTCCAGTGTTCAAGAAGGCTGTGCAAGTCATAGAGTACCATGGCACAAGCATGGGAAAAGAGGAAAATGGTAACCCAACAGGGATAATGTCTCTCAAACAAGAGAGTGAGTCTGTCCCAATAGCCTCGACCAGTAGTGCTTGCACAGAGCTCACAAATCTCTTCTACTGCTTCAGTATGTGCTTGGCTGCCTGTACTTTGATGGCTTCTTTTACGGCAAGGCCAGTCTGGGACATGGGCAGAAGCCTTGCTCTTAACTGCAGGCATTAGGAAGAGCTACCAGCTCTGTGCCTTCTTTATGCTTTATTATAATGTCATATCTGAAATGCAGGCCTGGGCAACAAATTATTTAAGATAGGGACCATATGTCATTTTTGCTGTAGGAGAGATCTGAGGCATGCTGGATGTGAGAGGTGGGAGCTGTACGGTGAAAAGCTTTGGAAACAGAATACTTCTCCCACTACATAGTGTGCTTATTACCCCCAGAAAGGTACCTGCTGAGCCTCAAACCCTGCATTTCAGAGTACATCAGCCTACCTTCTTCCCAGTAAGCAGTGGGATATGTCCTGGCCTGGTTTCTTACTTTTTTTTTTTTTAATACTGCTTCTCTCCCAAGCTGTGCATTCCTGCTTCTCTTTCCCTCTTCTGCCTCTTCTCCTTTGAGAATGAAAGCAAGGACAGGTCACTTGCCTTTTTGTATGAGCATTTCTCTGAACATCTCCAAGAGAGGGAGGGAGAGAAAAGGAAACCAAAAACACAAAACAAAATGAAAAAAAACAGTTTTAATTGGAAGCATTTTGTTTTCACCAGGTTTTTAACTTTAGAGAGAGCCTCACAAATGCTCTCTCAGGGTCCACTGCTGAACGGCTTTATTCTGCCGCAGGCAGGCTTTCATGGTGTAGCACAATAGCTTTTGTTTCAGAAGTATAGGGCAATGAGGACCTTGAATGCCAGAGGTCTGTATTATATCCATAACTGTAGATTTGGATGGTGGAACGGAGGTTGGGGGAAGGTGAGAATGAAAAATTTCTCCATTGTATATATGGAGTCCTTCCAGCAAACACTGGCACAATAGGAAGCACATTCTTAAGAGCTGAAGCAGACTCTGTATAAAGACTCACTCATTTTGTACATAATGGTCCCTGTGCTTTAACCTTGTACAGCTGCTATGACACCTGCTTTTCAAAGCCATTGTTGAAGAACAAGCAGAGCTTTGTCTGCTGTATACATTCTGAGCCACACATGTTAACATTTCTCTTTTTGTATTTACTTTTGTTTCCCCCACCTTCTCTCTCTTTTTTTATTTTTTAAACATAACAGTTATGAATGAATGGCTGAAAATAAATTTCAGCCTTGATTCCAGCAACAATGTGTCCAGTCTGAAACTCTCAGCATATTGTAATGCAGAAAAGAGGGCAGATATTAGAGTAGGTTGTACTATTTTCCTTTTCTATCGAATCAACGGTCTTTGTGTCTCTGTTTCCTCCTCTTCTCTCCCTTTTCCCATTCCTTTCCATCTCACTTACTCCTGCTAGAAAGGTAGGGCAGGACGCAGTAGCTTGTTTCCTCTCCAGCGGAAATAGCCAGAGGACTCCATGGTGCTGAGCTGTTCATCACAATGACTCATGGAGATGCATCTGGGAGAGATGGTGGGAAGCCCAGGCCACCAGAAGCTAGTGGCACTCATGATGAAATGGGAAAGTTTGGGGCACTAGAGTCCTGAAGTGGCCTTTTCTTGAGCAGGGATCCAAAGGCAAGAGCAAAGAAAGCATACAACACATGGGATGTCAAAATCACTCTCACATCTGGTTTTGCAAGGCCAATTCACTTGATTCACAAGAGCAGCCCCAGCTGACAAGGACCTGGGAGCATTGGGTCTTTCAGCATGAAGTGTTCTGCAGAAGAGATATTGGCTTATTCAAGGAGAATTTAATCTGACAAATAAGGAGAATAATGGTTTGGTCTTATTAGAAATTCTCTGTTATCTTCCTCTCAGTGATCTGCAGTGGAAGTAGGGCAAAGACATTGTGTCCTTCTGAATTACATTAAAGCTCCCCCATTTCTAAGTTTCCTTAGGTGACTAGGTGCTGGTTACAGGGGGCAATGGGAATAGGAAAAGCTGTTACTGGTATATCAAGGAGTAAATGAATGATGACTTTGGCCAATGGAGCGGTTTAAATCCAGGCCCCAAGTTTTGATGGTGAATCATGTAATGACAAGGTTATTGGTCATGTCCTCTCCATGCAAATAATCTGTGAAGTAGTAAGTAATCTTCCCATGTTTTATCCCAGTGAGTATTGGCCTCTGTGTCATACCACGGATCATCTTTTTAGGTTCTATTAAGGTTCTATTTAAGTTCTTCTTAATTTTCTTAAATGGTCAGAATCAGGGACCTATAGCCACCGATCTGGATCTGCTTCTTCTCTGACCAATACAGGCTACTGCTTTGGCAGAAGCTTAAAGTTGTGGTAATGCTACTAACTATATCCTTTTATAAACAGACTTACAAGAACATTAGACAAGGAGAACATGGAGAGGATGGTCAGAGGTGAAAATAAATGATTTGCTCATGCAGGGTTGATTATTCCAAGCATGTTGCATTGCCCCTGAGCAAGACGAGTTACCAGGTCCAAGGTGCAACAAAACCATTAATAACCACCACCCTTAAAATTGTCTGGGCTTTATGTTTGCATTTGTTTTTGCAGCTTGGGAGTTTTCCTTTGGTTTGTGGCTACAAACCTAGCCTCACTCAGAGGCAGGGAAATCTCTCCTCCTCACCTAAACTCCCTTCCCCAGACTGTGAGCACAGCTCTTTGGGAAGGGGTGGGAAGGATCCCCAGTGCTCAGACTCCCTGTCATATTCAGCCCCTTTCTGATATCGGCATCGCTATGGCACAAGAAGAGACATTAACGGCAGTGAGAAGTGCAGGGTAGGAGTGGTTCCCAACTCCCAGGTACTAGACATACATTTTCTTTTTTTTTCAAAGAAAAACAATTAATAGGCCAAAATTTGAAATTAAAAGCAGGAGGTTAGTTTCTGAAATCCCCATCTGGGTTTCAGTTTTTCATGAGAATAGCTTAGACTTATTTGTTTCACGCTTGCTTTCATTTCTAATTATTGATGGGAAGTGCCTACCACATTCACTTGCTCGTACTTGCCAGAAAAGGGATAACTCCATGGATATATCCAGAAGACATCCACTGTTTTCAATAAGCAAGCAGCTGGCAGGATGGCAGGCAAAAGAGAAGGGCGGGCTGGAGTAGGGCTCAAAGCTGAATTTCTGCAGGGCACGAATCTTCCAATGCTGGGAGAGATTCAATGGCACAAAACCTGCCTTAGGGCTGTTTTTATCAGGGCTGTTGCCCAAGATGGCAAACTTAAACAGAAATCTCATTAGATCAATGTTATTTCTGAAACATGACATCCTTTACTGACTTGAATCTAGGCGTTATTTCTTTATTACATATGTTTCTCATTCGACCAGTTTGGGATGGAGCTTGGATGTGCACCTTTCAAGTCCAAACACTGGAAACTGAATGATGAGAAATTATTAAACAACTGTTAAAAGTAAGTCTCAAGGTTTTTAAGGCAGACTTCCTGAATTAAGTAGGCTAACTCTTAGGAAGGGATGTGTCAGACTGCTGTACTGCATAAGCCACAAAACAAAAAACAAGAGACAGGAAAGGAAAAACGTCACAGCAAACATGGAGAAACATCCTTCCTGGCTGCAGGACAAGCTCCCCTCACCCACCTGTGGCACGTGGGAGCTGGGAAAGGGCTGCTCCAGATGGAAAAATATCTACTGTTGCAGAGGGGCTGGTGGGGGAGAGCAAGGCAGGAGCCCACCCAGCTCAGTGGCTCTCCTATACTTCCTTCCTGATAGGTACGGTCATTTGAATGAACTCATTGCTTTCCTCCTAAGGTGGCCACCTACCAGCTAGCTACTTCCCAGCCATGGCCTAGACTGTAAAATCCTTCCCAGGTATGTAAGGAAAGGAAGTCTGAATCCTAACGGGCTGAATTTTACAATATTTGTAGAAGTAGGAATGTTTCTTTGATTGAAAAATAAATAAAAGAAAAGACCAGGGTGGGTGTAACTTGCACATTCAACACACAGGTCTTTTTAATCTCGGTCTCCAAATATCAGTTCAGACCTCCATACTCAGACTACTAATAGAACATGAGATGATTCAGGCACTGAGCTACCGAGGGCATATTTGAAAGCACATAAAGGCACTTCATAGCAGCAAGTGTCAAGAGTCACTCCCCTACTGATATAACATCCCTTCCCTCCTCCATGAACTCCTTCTGGCAAAGAAAATAAACAAGGGTTATATGAAATCTACCCCCGGCATGACTATAAATGATGCATCATAAAAAAACCAAAAAGATAATATTTAATGCACTAACTCATGCTTGGGTCCCCACCCCTTGTTTAGAAATCATGTACCCAGAGCATTCCTGATTAGGGCAGAGTGGGAAATAAGCAGCTTCCTCCACCACGTAAGGTGCTGGGAGGCCTGCGGACACTCCACCACCCACAGATGACTGCACCTTTGCATATGTGCATTATGCAAAGGGGAATAGGCAGGCATTCGAGGAGCCCTTAGTACCACAGTCTGATAGTGTATCACCGGTCAGCCCTGTGTCCAATGTGGTTTTTTGCATCCGCTGACCTTTGGGGGACACAGCAGCAGCGGATCTGTCTGGGCTTCAGCAGTCTGGGCAGAGCTGAAAAGGAGCATGTGCCAGGGATGTGCTGCCAAAGGATGTGGGAAGGGAAGGGAACCCCAGCTCACAGCAGGCACACGGTTTCTGCAGTTTTTGACATCCTCTGCTCCTGATGAAGGGGAAGGCTAGTACAGGAAAGCATCATGCCTCGCTCTGAGGCTTGCTGCAGCTCAGCCCGGTCGAGGCTGGGACCCAGACGAGGCTCAGCCTCCTGAGCATGCCTCTCACACCCTACCGCTTTGCCCTGCGGGAAAAGGAGTGCCAGTGCAGCAGTAGGCCTTCCCGAAATGCCGGGATCTGTCTGCCTGACAAAAGCACCACAGCACGTCACTGCCTCTTTCCATATGCCCTGCAGTTGCCCAGCTAGATGCTTTTCTTGAAGAGCAAGGAGTGACAGGTGGAGGATAGATCTGAACACCACTAAGGAGGAAGAAGAATTCAGGCACCTACATCAAGAAACATAGACCATAAAAGCTCTCTTTGGGCAGCTGAGTGTCTGCTAGCACCTAAATCCCCACCACAGTACATGCACAGAAGTGCTGCCCTCATACAAGGATTGGCTAGCTGGGGGGCCACATGTTTGACCTCCTTTCGGGCAAATTCTCCAAAGTGCTGGGCCCACAAGGCATACCTAAGCTACACTTTCTCCACTCACATAACATTGAGCTCAGCTCAAATCACAGAAATTGTGGTTGTCTTCACTCAGCGCTAGTGGCACCTGCATTTCACATAATGATCTAGGAAGCCTAGCCCACCACCCTCAGGTTTGAGACGACTCAAATTCCTAGAAGTTTCTTAGAAGAAGGTGTAACCTGCTGGGTGGTGGGATGGAGAAGGGATGAACACTCCCTACCAGTCCCACTGAAGTGGTGTAAAAAGGAATGGACCTTCTGCAGTGTCCCAGCAGCCCACCTAACTATGTGCAGGAAGGTGTCTGGGATGTGAATACCAGCCTCAGAGCAGGTCCTTATTCTGGGCTACAGGAAATGCCTCCATTAGAGAGTCACCATCTCTCTAATCCCCTGCTTAGGTGTATTCATTCAGGCTTTCCTTACCACCACCCCACTCCACGTGCTGGCCATGCGGACCCTCACTCTTGGCTCTCCCACTCTGTGTGAGAGAGGTCTAATCTGCCCATACTGGGTTTGTGAAAACCATCCTTGGGGTTGGGAAAAGGAGCATCACCAAAATCCACCCTTCTGTGGATCTGGGACTGTGTTTTGAGAGAAAGGTCCAAATTCCTGAGACTTGTGAACTCCCAGAGTCTTTGTGGGAGTTAAAGCTCCCTCCTATAGGTTGTCCTAGGTTCATACAGGTTATTCAGAAAGGCTTTCCCTTTCTTTCTAGAAGCCAGTGTTTTGAGAACTATTTGTTCTGGTCAGTTCCAGAGAGATACACACGCAAGGGAATATCCTCAAGGGAATAGCACAAATTAAGTTTGAACTACCACAGAATTGGCAGAAGGCACCTTTGCTATCCTTCTGTTGGGGAACAATGATGTACTTCACTTGCGCAGAAGCAACCAGAAGAAGCAATGAGAGACTTTCTGAGGCCAGAGATGGGGTGAAGCAGAGGTGACTTGGTTGTCCAGTTTTTGCATCAGTCAAATGAAAGATGATTTGCAAAAAGAGCAATCCTGATTGGTTAATGAACATCTCTCAATTTACAGCAGCAAAATGCTGGATGCCATCAAATGCAACCAAAGTTAAAGCTATGACTGCTTTAATAATCAATGACTGCAGAGTATTTAAAAAAACAGCTAAGCTTTCAGGGGCTTAAGACTTATTGCTTGCATTTTCTCAGCTTTCTTAAAGAAAAAAGGGGTGTTGTAGAAAATGGTCAAATTTATCATTTATAGCAAAATATTAATGTAGCAGCAGGAGACTTGATGTGGCCATCTATCTACAAGCATTCAGACTTCAAAGGAAGCATAAACACGAAATTAATGGTTTGTCTAGTGTAAAGGAAAAATAAATGCAAATGTAGCCTCATTAATACCAAGTGGGTGACTTCTTGGTTTATGGGGTTTGGATTGATTTTGTCAAAGGCCAATAGATTTATTAAAAATGTCTTTTAAATTTAGCATCCGTATACCCATTAGTTGAAAGAAATAAAATTCTCTGCAATTGCCGCCACCTCTCCTCCTCCTCTACCCCCTCCCTGGATGTTGTTTTACCTAAATAAAGTTCTTGCATTAGGACTCACTTTCATACTGAAATATGTCTCTTGTAGGAGCCGCTATAAACGTCAGCATTTTCCACAGCGTTAGTTTATGGGCAGAGTGAATTTTAATGGCATCGTAATCTTGCTGCAATCAATTGTGGTACATGGGGTGGGGGGAGGAGAAACTAAGGGAGTGTCCGTTAACCAGAGCTCTGCATCACTCCCAGTGCTCAGGAGCTTTCAAAGGGTGGTTGGAGGAATTTGTGAGGGTTTTTTACATCTATTCATAAAATGTTTGTTCTTGGGCGTTTCATCTCATTTCTCATGGCTGAAAGTGGGCGGGGAGACTCCTCTTCTCAGGATATTCTATCTGGATGGGATGTCCCATGTCCCTCCTGTGGCACACAAACACACCAGACCAGGATGTGAAGTTTTCTTCTGCTTCCCAGATACAACGTAGACATTGATGGCAGCTGGTGGTGGCAAACTAATGAACCATGGGTTTGTTTGTTGTGTCTTGTTGTTTTAGCTAATTTAAAATTCAGGGATCTGATAATAAATCTAACAAGCTGGTGTGACTTAATGATTGAGCTGTTTTGACCCGCTCAATGCATCTACACTCTTTCCCAGCACACGCCATCACATGCAACTACGCACCATTGAAAGTCACTTGCCTAACAGCAGACGCCTGCAAAATTTGCTTCTGTCCCATGCCTTTGAGCACAGAGCTTCCAGTGCCACAAACAAGAGGCTGCCGCCCTTTGATTTAATCAAGCAATTCTGCCTGCAAATCACAGCCATGGGATGTAACTCTTACTGAAGAGAAGACATGAGAGAGCTCATCCTGAGTATCTGTGACCCACAAGAGAAAGGAAGAGTCTGTCTGAGCTTGCACCGTGTAAGAACCTTTTTCTCCTATATCCTTCGACCTGTTGAAGCTGACAATACTTTGCACCAGATTTCCACCACAAAAGGCAAAGAAGCAACTCCAGTAATGGAGTAAAGCTGTAGGATCATGTCCTCTCTGGGACAGATCCCTAATCTAGCACATAGCAAGGTTAGCTGATGCATGACATGGAATTTTCATTAAGAAAATAGAGGAGTACAAACCTTGTAATCCCATATCACTCATTTTGTGTTATTCCATTACTCCAGGTCACAATTCCCTAGTCCAAAACCATTGTAAAAGTTTTCCTTAAGCACACAAATTGATTCAGTTTGATTTGTTCAGGCCACTTTAAAGAAAGAACTTGCAGATATGCCTCCTGCATTCCCATGTCTTTACTGGAAAGCAGTACAAAGTTACAGGAGAGAAAGGAATGGAGAGGAAAAGGCAGGATGAAGTGATCTGGGTCCAAGGTTGTGTTTGGTTCTGGTAAAAGATGAGATGACAGAGACACGTGGGACTAGGAGCTGGTAGACTCAAACTCGCAAAAGGCCTGAAAATGGCAGGCTTGAAAATCCCAGTTACCAGATGGGAACCTCGCCCAAGGGAGACACATGCATATGTTTCAAACCTCTGGGCATACATAAAAGGCAAAGAAAAGAGCAGGTCTTTGCTACTTTTCATTTTAACAACAAGAAATGGGATACTCCTTGAAATTCGTTTGCTTTAAAGTTCACAAACAGAAAAAAATCGTGACAGGTGCATGAGGAGCATCCTTTTCCATTTCTAGGTCATTTTATTTCTGTAACTCTGATCTAATTCTATGTCTGAGCAGACTTCAAAAATCAGTAAGTTTATTATGATCCTTTGAATCATCACATTCATCACACAGAAAAGGAAAAATGGAATTTGATGTATACAGTCTTTGTCATGACAAAATCAAAAGAAATTAAGACATTAGATTTCCTAGGGGTTATATTTTTAAATATACCTGAATACTAGCCTAAAGATTACAAGGGGATCCACCACCTCCTGGTCTAGTGCAAGATGTCAGTTGGGTGCTGTGATTTGTTCTGGCTATCTTGACAATGTAATATTTGTTCTCTCACTGTAGATTTTCCTTCCAACAGAAAAAAAGAAAACAGGATGCAAATAGATGTTTTGCTACTCAGGTCTGTATTGCATGAAATGACCATATATCTACAGTATATTTGGAGATCCCCTGAATCAGAGAGCTGCTTCCCCGTTCACAATGCAGGACCAGGTTACATACACTGAGCAGGTATGAAACACATATGCAGWCACAAGCATCCACAGATGCTAGGCAGGAAACAGGACAAATCTCATAAAAGATACCAAAAGAAAAAGTTTATGTAAATACATTTATTTCAAGAAAAATAACAAATTTTCAGTTTGTGGACTTCCATTAAAAACAGAAATATTGTCAATGTTATAGATTCACAGAGTATCTCTAGTCCACCCGGTAAAAACTCCCATGCCATGCACCCCAACATACCATTCACTATCTGGTGTGCAAACTCCTAATAAAAGAGACCACATCCACTGTCAGTATCAATGCATAAATCTCTGGGCTGACAGCGATTAACAGAAGACAGGCAGAGAGTCAAAAGCCCATAACACTCTCCTTGACCTAGAAATCATCAATTCAAGGGAGCATCTGAAAACACCCTGGAACCTGTCAGCAGAGCTGGAATGGGAACAAATCTCCCACCCATTTACATATTTTAGATG
The DNA here is from genome assembly GCF_003343035.1 of Apteryx rowi. Lineage (NCBI taxonomy): Eukaryota > Metazoa > Chordata > Aves > Apterygiformes > Apterygidae > Apteryx > Apteryx rowi. The sequence continues at coordinate 319,503 of NW_020450252.1, read as the reverse complement.
CAAAATGTTTGTCCTATCTGGACAGGTCAAAATCACAACCTAACTAAGAACAGAAAAACTGACACAAATGTTGACTTCATTCACAGGTGCTTTGTTTTCACAAACCAGAAACAATATTTAGAGTAAAAAAAAAAAAAACCTCATTAAGTTTCTCATTTGCATCCAAATGCAAACTCTGTTTCAAGGAGAAAATTGGATATTTTAAATTGAAAATGCTATTTCAGCCATTGCCATTGCAGAAAGATTTCCAAGTTGCTAACACTAGCTGGAGCTGACCCCTTCCACAGAAATCTTCATGGCTGCACTTTTCTGAACATACGGAAGGTTTTGGCCATAAGGAAGAGTTCAAGAAGGATCTGGCTCCATTAGCAAAACACTTGTCACAGCACTTGCAGTGTCTGCTCGCCTGACAACAGAGAGGAGGAAGTCTGGCTGAACCCACGCAGTCTGGGGCAGGCGTCTCGAATCCTTTCTCAGACTCTTCAAGCCAACTTTTGGCACGGCCAAACCACAGTTTCCAAAATGTGCAGGGTCCGTTGCGCCTGAGCACCCCTGGCTTGTGTTTGCAGCTCGGTGTGGCCAGTGGGAAGCAGAGCATACCCACGCTTACAGCGGGTGAGAGGCAGGCGGTGCTTCTCCTGGCTAGGCAGGGCAGGATAGGGACTGACAGAGAAATGGAAAATAAAGCAGGAGGCTAAATAAAAGCTAGAGTCAGCCCTCCCTCCCTGCAGTGAATCCTTATTGTTCCCGCTAGGGAGAGTGGGAGAATGAGGGTGTCTGTGACGATGGAAGAACTCAATTGCAAGAAAAATCCGAGTATACGTGGACATGCCAAATCCCCTGAGGTAACCCAGCAAATTAACACACGGAGGCATGGTAATGGAGAAGTAGGTGGAACAATCCCTTGGCCTAAGTCGGTTGCCTTCTAGGACGTGTGTCTGGTTGGAGCATCACTCACCGCTCAGCCTGCCCCAGGGCAGCCAGGTCTCCTGCGGTGGAACCAGGCCTTGCCTGCAGTATTTTGTTCCCTGGTTTCCTCCCCAGCTAAATCCTCTCTCAGACACTGACACCTCAGCAGGACTTGTCTTCCCAGGGGAGACAGGAGCCCGGGATAACCTAACTCTGCTTGCTCAAGGAGAAGCAGAAAGGCAATAGGTTTGCAGAAGACCTCACGCCCTGTGTTTTGTCCCACGGCATGCTACCAATTCCCTTGCTGCCATGAGGGACCACCTTGAGCACATCACGGTGACATCCCATTCATGTGCAGCAAGCCAGGGATTGCGCCGTGTGCACGTGGAGCGGACACAAGTTCATCTTTGCTTTCAGGGAGCAGTAGGAAGACCTTGGCTGCGCAGAAATAAGCTGTCCTGTGCAACTGTGTTGCAAGATCATTTCCTGGCACTGCCTCACTCAGATCTGTTGACACTGCTAGCTATGACCGTGAGTCAAAACAGAGGTTGCTGAATGCGTAGTATGTGTGCATCCATTTGCAATGTTCATGACAAGTGCCACATTGGCTCTCTAGTGTCAAATGTGCCACCTCATTAAAGCCCAACTTACATGCCTCACACTTCAACCTGCATCAGAAAAAAACATTAAACTTCAAGAGTGCAGGGCAGGACATGCTCTGAACATAGGCCTAACTGTTAGAAGCGGAGCGAGATTGACTTCCCTGTCATCAAATACCTCTCGGGGCTGGTTTTCAAGAGAGCAGCCATCTCCTCTTACTGTAGAGCAGAGACAGCATGTTTCCCCCAGTAAAAAAAGGATGGTAAACCAGTCCATCTGGATGTATTCAGACGCACCAGGATGTAAGGATACAGGTGACTTGAATCCTCTCCCTCACTGCAACAAGACTACTAACCCTTGCAGCCAGTGCTGAACCTCTCATTCCTAGCTAGGCAAGGACTCAACTTTTTGCATCCAAAAGCAGGACCAGTCCCTCAGACACAACATGCTGTTGCAGCACATCTGAGCCTGCCGGGCTGTATCTCCCTCCGTCTTCTGCGTGGCCTTCTCCTGGAGTGCTGGTCTGCCCAGCTATTACATGGTGAGAGCGAAGAGGCTGCCCAAACAGCTGTCCTTAATGAAAGCCTTTGTCTGGCTTCAGAAAGAGACGGTAAATACATCTCACTGCCGCTTCTCCTCCTTCCTAAAAGTGCTTCAGGGCCATTCTGTGTTGCCCATGCTGATTTCAGACAAACAGAGGATTCAGCTGTTTTTCCCTTTCTCATTTGTACTTTTTAATAGGGCCTAGAAAAAAATGATGCAGTAACACAGTAAACACATTTATGTTACATCTGCAGCATCTATAATATTTTAGCAGAGCAGCAGAGTGACGGAGACCTCAGTTTTTTGGGGACTAGCCTATTGGACGCCCCCTGAGCTTTGTGTACACTACTGGATAAATAGGGAAAAATACAAAAAAAACAGAGCAGAGCCAGTCTATGGTGGGAGAGCCCAGCAGGAGATGCCACCATGTAAAAAACAAGAATATAGCCAATGTTGCCTTTTCAGCTTTCAAATTTCAAAAAATAGATGTGACATGCTTAGGGGAAATGTTTTCAGTATAACCTTTCTTGCTCCTTTTCCTTCATTTTTAAAGTTAACTGTGGAACAAGCCAGGTTTTTGTTGTTGTTGTTCTTTGTTTTTTTCTAATATGATATTAAAATGAACATGTTTTTGCAAAGTGCTCCCTCTTAGCACTTTTAAATGTAGCTTTCTTGATCTGAAAATCTTTGGAAGGGGAATTTATTTTCTGGTCCTTCTGAGATGATTCTTTGAGCAGAGCTACTTTTAAGCCTGGAGTTGCAGAGTTGGGTGTAAACTTTTTTTTTCTCATATTAGGAGTTTTTCAAGTTGATAACATGCTCCAGGGAGCAGATGAGGAGAGGAAAAGGAAAATTTCCTGATCTTCATTTTCAGATCTTCATGCGTCCCTTAATTCACCTCTCTGATCTCAGACAGAACTGGCACATATGCTTGCTGCAAAGTACAAGGCCCATTTGCACTAAGAAAATGAGAAGGAAGATGAAAATTTTCCTTGAGAGTGAGAAGGCAGTAGCATTGCCCTGCTAAATATCTACTAAATTAGCCATAATCTGGCCAATCCATCCAGCCAGGAAGTGATGGGAGACTTCAGAAAGAGTCACTATCCAGGGCATCAGTAAACTGAGCTGAGAAGATACAGAATAAGTAAGGGAAGCATACTCCTTGCTTTGTCAACACTTCAGTGGCTGCAACTTGAAAAAACTAGGAAAGTTTTTCCATTTTTTCCTTTTTTTTTTTTTTATGATATCACACTCAGCAATGCATCTCCCTCTCCTATGTATCCCACCTGGTGCCGGGCCTTCAGCAGAGCAAATCATTCCTTCTGCCACCACAGTTGTTTACTTTTTCCACCAGTAAGCACCTGCAATGCAACAGGCAAGAAGTTTTGGTGTGATGGACTATGTTGGGATATTCGCTAGGAGCCCTGTGTTGTCACCTACCTCTGCTTCCAAGAGGTCTGCACCAGAATTTGTATTCCTCGCCTATCCTGGGGTCCTCTGCTTGCTCCCAGAAGGGCTATATGTGCTTCCTGGTACTTGTTTGGTAAGTCTTGCCAAAGCTCCACTTCTAGCAGCTTTGCTGCTGCTATTCATATACGTCTCTTAACCTTGTCACCAGCAGGCATATGTTTAGGCTCAGCAACAGGGGTGTGGTCTTTGCTGGTGCTAATTCACCTCTGATTTCCTCTTCCAGAAGGGTTGAATAGTCTTTCCTTCCTTTCTGGATTCATCTTGCTCTTGGTAGACTCTTGCGAGGGCTGAATCTACCTCCTCTCCCTTTATGCCAAATAAAATCATACTTCTTCCTGTAATAGCAATTCCCAAGTCTATCCCACAGCCCCACAGGGGACTGGGGCATTCAATTAAATATGTTTTAACCACAGGTTGGGTAAATTAATCTGCAGCTTAATTGTCCTATGTTACTACAGCCCCCAAAATTCCCTACAATGTCCCAATATGTAGAATGAAAATTCTCTACCTTCTATTTAATCTGACAGCTAAGTCTTTGATACTTCCCTCTCCTGTGCACACATATATTTCCTGCATCCCTGCTTAGCTGCCACTGGACCTTCCTAACTGATCAGAATTGTCAAAAGGAACCCTACGCACTTCCTGCACCAGCCGCTTAGGAAAGCAGGTCTTCATCCTGCATGTATCAACATGAGTCTTAGATAATAGACGAAGGGCTAGAAGAAGAGAGAAATCATCAGGGCTGTTAATTTGACACCGACTCTTTTGATCTCCTCTTTAGATCATAAGGAAAGGGTAAGTGTGCTTCCTTTTAATCTTCACTCCCGCACTTTAAAGGCCTCAATAATGTTCCCACCAACCAGATCATTTTCATTTGCAACTCTAATTAATCTGTGAATAAATATGCTTCGCAGAGGTGGATTGATTTAAATGAGGGCTGTCTTTTCACCTTTAATCTATAATGCTGCATTTCTCTCTCTCTTGAGAAAATAGCTTCTAGCTTGCACTCTCTCCCTTTCTCTCCAAGTTCATGCAAGGCTCTTTCTCCTCTTTTTTATTATTATAAAATAATGGCTTCAGCAGGTGAATAAAAGGTTAGGCAAGTTTGACAAAAATGGGAAGCTATTCACCCTTGCTACCTTTAATCTACTGCATTCTCCTCCTAATGAGTGTAAATTACCCAAGCTATTTCACAGAGTCTTTATATGGTATAATACCAGCTGGCAAGCCATTCTCAGAAGGGCGTTTTTATATTATTAGTATTAGTATTATCTTTAATCTTTTGTGGTGTGAAAAATGAGGACAACACAAGGATCCACAAAGCAGTAGGAGCCAGGTAGGGAGGAACCTGGTAGGCCCTGATGGGCTATGTGAAGGAATGGATCCTCTGTCAGAAGGATCTGGCAGTGAAATGACATCCTTGCAGGATGGAAACCCACTGAAAAGCTAACCCCGTTGACTTCTCAAAGCTCCATCTGAAGCCATATCAGTGTGGCTGAGAGGTTTCTGTTCTCCATGACAGTAATCAGTGGCTTTCAGCCAGGGTTGGGAAGGGAAGAGATAGCTGGTCCCAGGAATTCCTTCATATGCAGCTTCTAGTGCGAGTTTGCACAGTCAAAGTCTAGACAGAGATGCAACAAACTACAACCACATGACTGGTGCCATCAACTTCCACGGCACAGAGCTCCAGAAAAGTCCCTTCTCCCCTGGTGTGGACAAAAACATTTGTTCTCAGATGCTCCCATCCTGGGAGCAGTGAAAGAGCTGGGAAGTAGCAAAGCCAGCTCACTTGTGGAGATGCTGGATTGTGACCATGTTATAGCCAAGGCTCAGGGAGCAATGCTTAGTGCTGGGAGCAGCAGAGAGGTGCCCAGGGCATGACAAGTCACCAGTGGAGGAATCTAGCATGAAAGCCATGGACAAGAGCTCTGCAGAGACAGGGGAACCCTTGAGCAGAGCAACCAGCGTAGTTCTAAAGGCCATTTCTTTTGGAAGTATTTAAGATAAATCAGGAGCAGCCATGAATGACTGTGACAAAGTGGCTACAGCACTAGGAGTACAGGTAAAAATAGGATTTGGTCAGGAAAAGTGCAAGGTATTGCACTGTTAGGGTCAAATATTCTGCAACACGCATACTCAAAGTGAAAAAGAGGCTGAGAAGGTACAGCCTGGGAAGGGACTTTACCTTTAGGTGGGCACCAGGTTAGATGTGTGCTCGGAATAGAAAAAGAAAGCAATACATGGACAATCCACAAGCCATCAAGTTAGCTTAAGGAGTTGCCACCTCTCAGATGAGCTGCAGTAACAGACTGCAAAGCAGTACTGGAGCTCTTGCTAGTTCAAAGTGATACGTATTAGTTCCCACCACCTATGGAGAATGCTAGCAATGGACTGGGAGCATTACCACTTTTCAGTTTGGGGCAGTACATTTTAAAAGATGTGGTTATTTTTTTCCCTTGTGCTGGCCTGTATCCAAAGACCATGCCTTTGGGAACTCCAGAGAGATCATATCTGGGCATGAGGTGTCAGTCCCCATGGTCACATTTGGAGCAGTGTCCACATGAAGATCCTTGGCACAGATGTTTGTAATGATATGTGAAAAAACAGCACGGATCCAGTCCTCCGCTCTGGGACATGGTCCACGTCGGTGTGACCTGATACACTCATTGACTGTTCCAGATCCATTTAGCCCAGTAATGAGTGTGGAGCCACATCCCCAGCTAGCATGAACTGAATTCACCCCAGTAATGCCAAGAAACAGCCCAGAGCATCACTGGTCCCTGACAGACACTTTGCTAGAGCCAGCCTCCGTTATAGGGAGGACAGAGAAAATACTGTACAGGTAGATAGCAGAACAGAGCTGTGAAAAATTCCCCTTTCAAATCTGGCCAGCGGTCTGCAAAGGAAGTTGTGTTTGCGGGTAGACAAAGATAATAATAAAACATCAAGAAAATCTTTCAGGAGTAGGAAGAAAATCTTGGCTTTCTTCTATTTGCTGCAAGCTATAACTAGGCCATTTACTAGCCAAGGCTGTTGCTAAACCCCTTCAGTCATTTGTCTCCCATCTCAGGTTGGTTCAGGTCCCCATTACTTCTATTATATTATATGCCTTCCATTTTTTAAAATTTGCCACTTGTGATTATTATTCTCTAGTCTAAGAATGCCTCGTATTCAGAGATTCTTTTGTTTCACTTTTATTATGCACACCATATATGTTCAAGGTTGCTAGTTAGTCTATTACTCAAGTGGGCACTTTTTTCTTTTTTCATCCCCCTCTCTGAAGAGGCTCAGTTCAAGGTCTCACATTCTYTGCTTTCTCCCCTAAGTTTTGCCATTTCTTTTTCTTATAAAAACATTTTCCCTTGCCGCACATTCTCCAGTAGCTTCCATTCAATTCATTCCCTGCTAATATATATCCACAAGAAGCCCAGGGCAGACCCCAAGTCAGCTGCTTCTGCTGTTTAAAAAGAACTAAAGATTGCTTTTTATTTTCTTAGACTCTTCAGCAATTTATTGAGTTGCAAACTGATACACAAAGCATTCTTCGAGGTGGCCAGGAGATTTCCGTATCATTTGCAGCAGTACAGGCTAAATATCAGGTTGCTGCATAGGGACTTATGTGATAACTGCCACAGGAAATGAACGCTTAGAGACCCATCCACTAGACACGAATTTTAGCCATACTGTTGTCTTCCTTGCAACAAGAGGTAAAACAGTAAGGAACTGCCTAGTAGACTTACGTTTAATTTTGGATGAACAATGGAAATAAGGCTTTAGCCCACTACAAACCCACTTGCTCCTGAAGTGACTACGTCCTTAGCAAATCTGTGTGTATTATCAGTCGGATTTCATTATCCAGATGTATTTATGCACATTGTCTGTGCAGGAAAAAGCACCTTCTACTTTATGAGCTCTCCAAGGAGGAGAATCATGATGCCCACTCCTGAAACACACTGAGATTCAGCATGAGATGCAGTCGTGATTTAACAGCATGCTGCAAGACGCAGCCATATAGTGAACAAAGTGGGGAAACTCAAGCTTTATCCATCTGAAATTCGCAGAGTTGCTAAAGCAGTCTGTGAGGTACAGGAGGAGCAAGCTGCACTTATTTATGCAGGATAAAGCTGTTGCCCTTAGGGAGACAGAGTCATGTTGAGGAAGAGATGGGGTTATTGCTGCCTTCACCAGGACAGATTTTGGAGCCTGCTGGGGCTCCCTCAGTGCTATACATATTAATGGAAGAGTCTGGATCCATGTCCTTGCCTCACTCCCTGGCTGAAGCCTGTAATGCTCAGTGGCTGACCTGCAGACCCAGAGGAGCTTGCAGAGATGTCACACTGACTTACAGAAATGCTCCTGGCTGCCGTGGGAGCTGTGCTTCGAGTTTGCACATTCCCACATGCTGACTCAGCAGGAGAAGCAAAAAAAAACATTACCAAAATTTTAGAGTCAGGTCCTGAGGGCCGCAGGGTGGGCACCCCAAATTAATGAGTGTTTTTCAGTTCTCACTGTGCTTTTCTTCCTCACCAGTGGAAGGTGATAACACCGTCCAGCCCTCGTGAGGGCTTTGGTGGGGATCATTCCCATCCTGATGGTGAATCGCTGCAATACTGCGATCAGCTCCATAGAAAAGCTGTCCAGTAAACAATGGTCTGAGCAAAGCGTTGAGCTGAATACCCAGCCCTCGGAGCCTAGTTGTGTCTGTGAGCTCTTCGCGCTTCTATGAGCAATCCCACACGGAGTGCTCAGACTACGTGGTGAGGTTGGGGCACAGAAAAGATGTGCAGAGGATGACCTGCATTTGTGAAGATTTTTATGGACCTGTCCTAGCTTTTCTTTTCTTGGGCTCAGCCCTGAGTGCCTATTGTTAAGTGATTGTAACACACACATATACTGGATTGCTGGATTTGATTTTCCATGAGGTCACCAGAAGCACTTTCCAAAGACAGGTTACTTTGCTGAAGTAAAGAAGTAGGAGATGAGATTTTCTGCATATCCCCACGCCTGCATGTGGCTCCACCTGGTGTGACTGCCAGGATGATATGACTGATATTCTGCTGTCTTTTATGTGCCCAGATGCATTTTCAGTTCCAATTCAGAATGGAAAGAGTTCATCTTCCATTCTTTTCTCCACGCTGTTTCTCAAGGCCCTTATGCCCTAAGTTACTGTCACCAAAAGGAATGGTACTTGTTTTATTTTTAATATGTTCTTTCTCTTCTTCCTTCTCCTCTTTTTTGCTTTTTAAAAAATTTTTATTTTATTTTTTTGTTTGCCAGGTTCAGTCACTGCACAAGGACATGGGGAAAGACATTCTTTCAATTCTTCAGGCATTGTGGCTGACTGAAATGGGAAACAAGACAAAGCCAGAGAAGAAAAGCTTATTATGGGCAGCCTAGTTGGAAGAAAATGAATCACCCAAACAGATAGGTTTCAATGATCTCAGGCGAACTACACTCTTTATTCCACACACCCGCGTCTAATTGTTCAAGAAAATGTTCATCTGCTTCATAATGACAGTCATAATGGAAGTTATGTGAAATAACTAAAAAAGTTTATTCAAGGGTCTGCTTCTGAAAGTATTGCTATAATGCACTTACTTCTGGGGTTTTAATAGAATTTCCTCTCATAGAAATTGGACGGATAACAAGTAATTTTTTTTTTTTAATTTGAAAACTATGTTAGCTAGAAGGCTTTCCTGATATTAGATAGGACTTGCGGTGCATAGAAACAGGGCAGTAGGATGTTATTAAAAAGAGGGAACAGAGGGAACACAATGCGAAAACACAACAGCCTATTTAACCTTCACTCAGTTCTGCTCAGGTCTAGCAGTCACTTCCTGTAGCTTTGTGCTACCTGGGGCCTATGTCATGGACCCGACATGGTCTGCTCAGGTTATACAGTGGGATGAGCAGTGGAGGGATGAGGCAAACTCTCCTGTTTGTCTGTAGGTCCTAAAACAAGCAGTACCAGAGCAGATACCTCCGTCAAAATCCCTCCCCTAGATACATCTAGAATCCAGCGCTCTCCTTCAGTGGAAAGGGATATAAGGAGAACACGTTTGCACAATTTCCCTACACAGAAACAGTGGAAGAAATTTAGGCTTGAGCATAGAGACCTTTAATCAAGATGAGCCCAGGAAGAATAAGGGGACAAATCTACTGTCTGCAAGGAGTTGGGTGAGGGAGCGCACTAGGCTTCCTAGAGGATACTAAAGACCTACAGTAAAATGAAGAGAATACAGCTAAAATGTCCCTTAGAAAGCTTAGGGCAGGAGAGGAAGGCAACAACCATGAACATATAGATTCATCCTGACTTCTCCCAGCCACACAGGAAGAGAGAGGGCCCCAGTCAGCAGAGAGCTGCACCTGGGATGAAATGAGGATGCTATTGCAAACTGCAGGGTGCAGACACAGAGGCAGACTCAGAGGTGACAAAGGCTTTTTCCAAAACCTCTGTAAAGAGTTTCTTGCCACCTGGTAATCCACTAAGCAACGGGGCAGAGAGAAAGCATGGAGGAAGGTGGGTAGGAGTACATGAACGTATAAACCCTTTTTATCCCCTTCTGTCTCACTCCAGGTTCTCCAGTTTGAGGAGCTTGTGATTCTAGTTTATGGTCTAGTAAAAAACAGCTCTAGGCCCTAACAGTCTATTTGATGTTTTTCTGGTGCTGACAATGTAAAAGGCAAGACAGGCTTGCCCCAGTGTTGCAGCTTGCTCATGGTTGTCCCGGGGCCTGACATCTGATGAAGTCCATCAGCTTTAACACGTGACAGAAAGAAGAGTCTGTCTCTACAACCCAAATTGAAACCAAGGCTCTCTGAACACTGTCCCTAGCAGCTTTTTAAGTATGGAAATAAAAGCAGTGTGTTCCGTAAAACTTTAGGTAAACCCAAGGGTGCAGGAATATTTCCTCCAGATGGGCAGGGAGAGGTTAACAAGAAATTGAGAAAACACTTTTTTAAAATCAAAAGAGCTTAACTGTTTTCCCTTTGAAATATTATGAAGTACCTGGCCTGTCTATGTACCTATCTTTGTTAGAAAAAACTCTAATGCAACTTTCAAAGCAGAACATTTTGACATGAGCTTATGCAGCAGGCAGGTTTCACAGGTGGGATGGTGAAATGTTCAAGAACCAGCCATTTATTTGACACTAGCTCTGATTCTTCATCCTTGAGCTGATGGGAAGGAAAGACTCCATTTGATTCAGCAGGACCCTGAAGGACATGACCAACTCAGAAACACATGAGTCATCTGACTGAAGTCAGTCAGGAGGATAACTCATGAGATTCAAGTTGGGAATGCGCTCAAGTACTTCACAGAGCTCAGGCCTGAGAAAGCAGACTGGTAGGTGGAATTTCCACTCTGAAGAAGCATAAATCTCTTTAAAAAAAAAAATTAAGGGAGAGAAAGCATTTTTACTCCACATCTGCTATCTCCAGAGGACTCACTGGGCTATCCTTGTCTTGCGCTGATGTCAGGGACAGACAAGGGAGAGGACGCTCTGAAGCGGTGAGAGATGCTTGCAGAATTCAGGGCTGCCTTTCAAAGTCAAAGAGCCAGGAGCCAAGAAACAGCGAGCCCCTCATCTAACAAGTATGAGGGCTCACACACCAGGGCTTCCCAGCTGCGCAGTACAGAGCTGCTTGGGGAAGGTGACCATTTTGAGTTGTTCACAGCAGTCACTAGAGTGAGGAAAAGAGCAAGGCAAGAGCAATACGATTTGCCCTCATCATCAGGGTGCCAGAATCCAAGAACCTGCAGCCAGTCCTGCTCACTGCCTAAGCAGCCCTTCTCTCCTTTCCCACTAGAAACATCACCCCAGCTGGTCAAGGGATACGAAGAGAAACATAGCACTGAGATTTGACACCACAGAGTACCCAGGCTGCTCATCTGAATGCGGGAGATTATAACAGTTTTCACCCCCAAAGGTCCAGGCCTCTCTTTTATAGTGAACGGATGGTCCATCCTTACATGAATCATAGCCTCTCTCAAGCAATCTTTGCTACAGACTATTCAACCTAATAAAATATCATCCTGCTCAGATAACAACTATCAACCCCCCCCCCCATAGAAGTCTTTCAGTTCAGTCTTACCCTACACAACAGAAAAGGAATAGGAATTTGATTGCCAGATGTAGAAAAAGAAGTGGCTACTCCAGGCCTACCTACCAGAAACCACCCCCCCCCCGGCATATAACAGAGAACATCTTTCCCCTGGGAAAGGTTCCCCCTGCACCCAGCATCCATGATGCCCTCAGCCCCAAAAGGGAAAGCCTTGCTGATACTCCATTTAAGCCCATCAGGTAGGGCACTGTCCTCCCTGTGAACTCCCTCCACCTGGGCCAAGCAGGACCAGCTGCGCTCTGCAACCTTAGATGCCCCTTTGCTCTGTTCAAACCACATCCAAGGCAACCCAGAGAAGTTTGTATTCTCCTAAGATATAAAATGCATGTGTTTCCCCAAAGGTCTCAGAGTGCAAAGTTCAGGAGAGCAAGGTGATCATGCATGTGCTTCGAGACTGCGTCTATTCCTGTTAATGGGTGCTGGGTGTTGGACAAAGTCTCTTGCTGAATCAGAACCCGGATTTGACATTTTTGGGTCGTTCTGCTGCTTCGACAGTCTTGGGACCAGGGCCCTGATGGAGAGACAGCAGCATGGATCCTACACAAGTCCCAGGGGTTCTCCGCTTGCCTGGGGCACTGTGTCCCCGCTGGTGTCTGCTTATCTACAGCCCTCCACTCCCCACTCAATGGCTCTCTCCTTCTGGGGGCTACAGAAAGCCTTTCAAGGCAATTCCCTGCCTCCCACTTTTGTTTTTCCCACCGCGTTTCACTGGCACGAGGCCTAGGTATTCACCGCTGGCTTTTCTCGAGGTGCCTCTCATTGTTCCTTCCCCCGCCTTCCCCATGGCCGGGCAGAACGCATGGAAGGTCAGTCAGAAATGAAGCTGCTTTTATCTGCAATCTCCCACCAGCCCTAAGCTGGGTCCCCTTTTTCACACTGAGGCCTAGCCAAGCATGAAGGAAAATAATTTTACCCAATCTCTCTGCTCTAACGCGCACCAACCCCCGCCCTCCTTTTCCACAACTCCCCACCAATCTAAAGGGGAAAGAATTAAAAAAAAAAAAAGAAAGAAAAAGAAAAAAAAGCCCTTTCCACAATGAAAGCACAACAAGATAGAAATCTTGGTTAGGCACCACTCTAAATGTAACTGCAGCTTTCAGTTCTTCCTCACTGAAATATCACCATCTCCACTGTTTAGCCTTCTGTGGTAAAAATAATAACAATAAAAAATAGTAACCTGGCGATTACTCATGTTCAGTATAATTGCAACAGGCAGAGGAAAGAGGACTGATTAATTTACCTTGTGAATTATGCATTATTTTGCCCGTCTCCCTTCCTCTCCCCATCTCCCAAGCACACTTCTCCAAAGCTTTATTATGCATATTTCTTGAATATTGTCACCTGTCCTCTCTTTTCTGTGAAAGCTGTTGTCAATAAGTATCGGTTAAGGCTTGGTGTTTAATCTGCTATGAGCACTTACACTAGGTGCCTGGGTTTGTTTACTGCAGTCAGCGTATGAGAGAGAGAAGAGAAAGCCCACCAAGCCAACGCTGAGTGTTAGTGCGTGTAATTCCCCAATAACAGGTGCAGGATTTATGGAGCCAGACAAACTAACTTGCACTAATGAAACAATGACATTCCAGGCATAACAAGCAAGCCGCTATTCGTATTTTAAAATAGGAAGTGGAAGGACAGTTTTCCCTTTCAGCTCAGCAAAACACTTAAGCCCGCGCCTATGTTCAATGTCCGTTGGAGCATTTGTGTGCTTATTACCGTCTGTAAGCATTTTTCCTTAAGGAGTGATATTTTCCTCAAATCATAGCATAAACAGACAGGAATGACCTGGCGTTCGTAGATCAAGTGCTTGCGCCTTCTTTGCATCAGACCAAATACATACTGAATGGCAGCAAAGGGGCAATCCAGTCTCTGCCCCATCTCTGAGAGCAGGCATGGAAAGGAAGCCTTCAAATTGCTAAAATTCACATGTCTCCTCAGATACACCTTTTTGGTGATGTCCAAGCCCAAGCTGCAAGAGGGATCTGGAGAATGAACCCCACCACTTTGGAGGTGAATAGGAGCACCAGGAAGCAAATCTCTGTCTCCCAGGTGACCATGGATCATCTTCCATCCATGACACCTTCATCCGTTCTCTGTCCACCATCTAAGGCAAAGAGCGTGTCCTTCCTTTCTGGCTTCTGCAAAACTGCCCATGGGCTTATATTGAAACCTTGGCAACCCAAGGTCATGCAAATATTCTTGTGGTTATAGTCATTCGTCTGTGTGACACTAGAGAAACCTAAATATGCTTATACCTTGCAATCTGCTAATTCTGACTATACGGTCACTGAACAGCTCTGCAGTGATACATCACCTCTTTATGGACTTGAAAAACAGAGAGATAAAAGAGGAGATACTTCATCCATTTTGGTCCAAAACAGCAATTTCACAGAATGTAACGTACTTCAAAAATACATACTTTATCAGGCAGCATCAGCAAAAGAACATCCCTCAAGCACATATTTGTAGAATGGAAGCTACAAAGGATGCATCTACCCTATTTCTAAAAGTAGAGCATGGCTTTGGAAAATTTTCAAGAATTAAAGCCTAACTGGTATATGCCTGGGCAATCACAAAGGAAAAAAAAAGACTCCAGATTTCTCTAGGCACTACTAACCAACAGTAGTGCATCAGACTTCCCATACATATGTAAATACATTTATAAACAACAGTGAAAACAGAACATTAATTTGGATAAGAACTAATGGGATGGAGACAACGGAATGACTGAGGAGGGAAAAAACAAACAAGCCCTCCCCCCCAAAAAAAAAAAACCCAAAAACAAAACTGAACCACTTCCAAAATGCAGGAAGGACTGATTAGAGGATAGATTTTCCTGGAAAATCCATGGAAACATCTACAATAATTTATACAAGCTGTTTCTGGCTGTGTAAGCTCTGAGTCACTCTTGTTAGTGCTGATTGGGGCTGGGAGCATCTCAGCACAAGGGAGACCGGTGCCACACTGGGATCCTCTCTGTGACTCAAAAGGGGATTGTGTGGAGAAACTCTGCTCCCATTGGGAGTGTCCTGCAGGACACTTCCCTGCAATATTTGACAAAATGCTTGAACATGATCTTAAACAAGTTTATATCTCTTTATGCTTTGCTGCTTCATCAGAGTGGGATAAGACCAATTCCGCTCCCTGCCTTGGAAAATACCCTTACAAATATGGAGTTTTTCTGTTCAGGAGAGATTCTCTGTGGTTGTTTTAGATCGAAATTTGTGCTAACCTGAGGAGAAAGAGGAAGATTTCATCATATTCCCTTGCTGATAGTGCAGTACAGCTAGTACTGGTGTAAGGCAGCAGTCTGGGTCCATTTTGGTTGCTCATCCTGGACAGTATCATTAGCTAAATTCTTTCACACTTGCTAACACTCACACAACCTCACTTAAGGCAGCAACTTTGTTCAATCCATGTGATGCCAAATACCCTGACTTTTGGATTCCCAGGTAACCTTGCCACACCAGCAAGGAGAAAACAGCCTTTTCCTTTCCTGGGAAGTCCACTGCTCTGACACTTTCTGACTCTTTTATGTCACAGCCTGGTAGTAACCTCAGATGAGTTACATTTCCCTGAAGCTCATTATTACGATGTGCTCCTCTCCTGGACTGGGGTAATGACCAGCTTGACCATGAGGTGCTGCTGTGGTTCTGCCTGTCCCTGTCTCAGCCCCTACAAGATGTGCCCCTCATTGGCATCAGCGAGGGCACTCCAGGGGCCCCAACCTTGGGCACCTCTCAGACATGCACAGTAGGCTTTGAGCAGCAGGGTGGTTGCCCTTCTCTGCTGTGATGAGCAGACCTGGGGCTGCCTGGCAGGGACCCCCTTGCAACAGCCTGATGTCATGACTTGCTTCACCTTATACTCTCTTGTCGCCCTTGTCCCCCTTCCACGTTTATTCTTTCTCTGTTGAACCCATTTTTGCTGACTTTACACCTTTATTTGATAATTTTGGGCTTGTTCAGTGACTCCAGTTAAGCCAGGACCCCTTTTAGTCTTTTGATGTTCCTCATCCAAGGGGAGCTCCTGATATTCCCCTTCTGGCAGTTTCTCCCATTGTCTTAGTTTTTCCCATTAGCTGCTTTTCCCTTTCCACGGTGTGCATTACTCAGCAGGTCCTCACGCTAACCTAGGCCAGGGCTGTCTGTCTGCCTGCCCTCCTATACATGGACTATCTGCTTCTAGGAGGCAGCAGGTGTGTTATGACTTCTCTCTGGAGCGAAGATGAGATTTCATGAGGGCCCGAGTCTGTTCTTGTCAGTCCCGACTTTTTCGCACACTTCGTGCTCTTCCACATCCACTCTGAACTGGTCATGCCTAAGTCAGTAGCTCCATTCCTGGGCTTGTCTCAGGCTGCTTTATCAGCAGATATGAAACATGTATTACAGCACCAGCTTTAAATCTACTGGGATACCATCTCCTTCATCCTGCCTCCTGAGGATCCTAATAATGGGACTGATTCAGCCTCCAGGGAAACATTCAATAGTAAAAACTGATCCCCCCCCCTGCAATTTTTGTCTCTCCTGTTACCTGCAGAAATGTGTGACAGAGGTTCACTGGGGACCGAGCAGCTCGCGCAGCTCCAGACTCCAGTAGCCCCCCTTAGTGGTGCACCGGGGACTGCAACACTTTTGGAAATTTCCTTGTTCTCCCTAAAGGGAGGCTGCAGAGACAAGGCAACAACACTGAGGAAAGTGTAAATGAATCCCCCATTAGACCTCCTAAGGAGATTTGAGAAGAGATCACCTGCTAAGGAGAGGATGGATAGAAATTTTCAGGGTCTAAAAGCTGATTAAAAGCTCAGATAAGGTCAGATTTTCAAAGGCGTTGAAAACCTGCTTTTGAAAAGCTGCTTTTGAAAAGCCCTCTGGTTGCTTCTGCTTCACTGGGCTCTTCCACACCTTTCAAAATCCACCTCTGGGCTCCCGAAGGTGAAAGGAGCTGAGCCACAGATACCAAGGAGGGGGAGGCCAGCGGGAGGGCTTGCTGTGCCGGCCCTGCTGAGTGGATTCGTTCCTGCCGCTTTGTGTCAGGCAGCGACAGATCTCCTCGGTGCTGCAGCCCAGACAACGGGCATTCAATGCCCAGGACCCTGGGGATGCTGCTAACCTTGCGTTGCCATCAAGTGCATACAAAGCCAGGAGCCCTTCCAGAGGAGAAGAACAGTGGAAAGCTAAAAGGCGATTATAATATTCCAGGGGGAACTTTTTTGCTTAAAATGAAAATAAACTGAACTGAAGGATTACAAAACCAAACATGGAACATTACATGAAGCAATAATTGCCTCCCATTATTTCTCTGCACTCACCAAAACAGCTATTTAGACAAACAAAAGAGCAAAGAAAGGGAGAGACCAGTACTGAAAGTTGTTTTATCTCTACTAATCCCTGCTGCTTTGATAAGTCTGTAATAGGATCATTTGGCATCTCCAAAGTGCAGTGTCTAAGGAAATTCCTCTTTGCAGGCAGATTTTGCTCAGGTGTCTGTTTCCACCTCTCAGCGACGGGGTGATACAGCGACTGCTTGGCTCTAGGCACGCTGGACTCGAAATAAAACTTCCTGCATTTTGCGTGCACAGAGCCAAGGAATCTTGTGTTCCTTCTCTGGCTCAGATTGCTCCTGCATATGGTTTTATCATTGTTTTATTAGTTTATTTGCTTTTATTTTGTTAGCAGTTTAGTCAATTTTAATGCTTTTAGGTCACTTTGGCTTGCCTCTATTCATATTTAGAGTAGCTTATTCCACAAATACTGACATTCACCTTACCTGGATTATATTAGAAGTTGCTGCTCAGGGTAAAGGAGTATGCTAGGCTCTAGGCCTGTGCTACCCCATCTGAGGCAACTGGGATCAACGGGAATTTGTGCTGTTTGTGTTGGCAAGAAAAGGAGCAGGAATTTTCATATGGGTTAAATATTATCCTAGGAGATGGAGCGCCTTCTCTTGAAGGGACATCAAGCTGAAATTCCTCTTCTAGAAAGATGAATAACTGACATGCTTCCATCTTCAATCTGAAAAAGAAACAATTCTTGAACTTCACCATGTTTTTAATTTGCAACAGTGGGGATGTAAATATCAGAGTTTAAGCCAAGGCTATGGGAAATTCCACTCAATGCAGTGATCTGGTGTTTTAAGTATTTAGAATGCCCGCTTACCCATTTTCCTCTCCAGATTATCTTGCCTCATATTCCAGATGCCCACACAGTCCCCTTTTAATTTGCTCTAAAAAGTATGGAGACTTTCCCATTTCCTTCTGTTGGCAAAACTTGGTGCTCCATCGTGTGGTAAATCCAGCTATATGGGCCTCAAAGGGAAGGTGGGAATCTCTAAAATAGGACACAGATCATCTTCTCTACACATAAAGATGCCATGAAAGTCAAATATCACAGATAAGCAATTTTTCTTGGAAAAGGGGTGAGGAAGTTTTTCCAGAACATGGAAAAAATTTAGTAGGAAAGAAAAAGTCGTGAAGTCATGTGTCTAACAGAGGACGAGTAGTGAGGGCTGGTATATGGGTCTGAACCTGTGATGTGTGGTACCTGTTTTGTGTCAGTGTGACCCACTTTAGAGGACCACATCTCCTGCATCATCTGGGAGACTGTCCTGCTGATCCCCAGCTTGTGCCCAGTACCTGTCTCTTCCATGTTGCCCTCATTGCGGCAATGTCCCTGTCTCCTACCGGCACCTCTGTCCCACATCCACCGAGCAAGAACCCCTAATCTACCTCCAAAGGAAAGATGCAAATGCAGGAGAAAAACAAAGGTGTCTGGCAGCAACTTCCCAGTTAAAGTTGTGATCTAAAATGGTGATAAAATCAAGCGTATAGGCTTGGTTTTGCCTTTAATTTATGCAGCTTTTCCAAGAAAAATTCCTCAGGACTACTCCATATCATCTTTGTTCCGTTTTTCCCCAGAATTAATTTTGTTAATAAGTAGTATTAGAAATTTGCTTTTGCCTGGAATTTATCCACAATGGCCTATTTTTTCAGTGTTGACTGGTATTTCTTTTTGAAACAAAAACATGACATGCCTATACAAAGTTGGCTTACACGGGATACCTGGAGTCGATATGGTGGAACGTGGGGGGTTTGGCTATTTTTTTTAATGCTGGATTTAAGATCAATTTTAGCCATTATTTGCCATATCAAAGTTTATGAGCTGTGCACAGAAACTTAATTGCATCAGATTTTTCTGTCAGGAGCTATGCTTTTCTGTCAGATTTTATCTTACAACAAAGAATGGTTCATGCACTGCTGCTGGCACATAAGAATTCATGAGCAGCTGCTGGGGGATAACGTTTTCTCCATAAGCTGCTGAACTTTTTACATGCACAGAGTAGTGCTACCATTGTACTACCACTGGAGCGGGGCAGAAAACTCCTGGAAATGAATACCCCAAAACTCTGTTGTGTAGAAGTAAGACTGTTCCGTGCCCACATTCCACCTTAGCCAAACCCCATGGAAAAGGAGGTGAAAACAGGCTCCTCACTGTCTTATATATCACTGGTACTCCACTACCAAGGCGGTACCATTTCTGCAAATGCACATCTCAGTACAACACCTCTTACAAGGAGATAACAACCCTCTGCCCTCCACATTTTTCCTCAGCACCTTCCTTCCCCCTTGTACACAAGCAACTGCTACACTCAACCTTCAGAATTAGTGCAACAAAGGGAAAATAAACTGAGTGTTGCATAAGGAAGGAAAGTTGTGAGTGTGCAGGAGCTGTGATAAGTTGGGGTGGGCTTCTCAGCAAAATATGTATTGTATGGACCTGCATCATGCACACATGCAGAGAGGCAATATTTATTGCGCAGAGTATGCTATTTAAACATCATGGAATTTCTTTCCTTGGTAGTGGGAACGGATCAGTGGGGTGTTATGGGATGAGCCTTATCCTGTACTGAAAGGGGAGGCGCAATTGGCAGGAATTATGTTATTCCACCCCAAGAGCAGGAGATACAGAGCCATCATGCCAGGCATTGCACAGTGCATGTTGCAAATGGCAATTTCTGCCCCAAATATCTTGTTGTCTCATCTCCAGATGTCTGAGCCTTCCAGAGATCAGAGAGGACAGCTTCCTAGGCTCTATTTTGTATTTACAGGGAACGACATGGCTGTTCCCAAGAGCATATTCCCTGTGGATGTCTCAGAAGATATAGTGACTGTTCCTATTCATAGCAATAATATGAACTGAAATGAAATATCAGCGACCCATCTTATTCAGCATATCTCTATTTCAAATCTGTATTTTGTAAAGAATATTGAAAGCATAATACAGAGCCTTCAGTAACCTGCTCTGCTTTATTACACAATCCACACAAGTTTTCCATTTTTTATTGAATTGGTCACTCAGTCATACTAAACACGGCAGAAAAAGAACAGGAAATAAAATGAACCAATAAATCAAATCAGAGTTTCCAAAGCTTTTCTTATTAGAAAGCAAGCTAGAGCGTTCTTCAAACTTTATCCAGATGTAAACCACCTTGGTTAGAATAAAATTGTGCAGTGGAACAGAAAATAAGATGTTACTGCAAATGAAATGTATTCTTTAGTGGTAAAAATTAAAGATGTCCTAGATGATATAATTGGCCTATACCCATCTCACCCAGCTCTTCCCTGTGAACGATGACAAGATAGAAATGCACGACTGGTTAAACCCACCCATCGAGGGACCAGAAAGAGCTGCACGATTCCTTTGCTGCTAGCCCATTTCTACTCACCCAAGAGCTTTTTAGTATGTTGTGAAAGTGAAGATGTTTAGTTTGCCGTGACATCTTATTTTCTGTTCTACTGCACAGTGTTATTTTAACTAGAGCAGTCTGCTCTCAGATAAACCCAGAGGAACTTAATACCTGCAGAAAATCCTGCATTCAAATATGTGTGGGTGTGTGCATGCTAGGGAGACAGGAGAGGACTGTGACTTGCTGTGATTCTCTGTGATGTTCCCCCAGTTAGGTCTCCCCTGTGCATGCAAGGAGGACTTGTGTGCACTTAATATGCAGGTTAGGATGGCATGAAAACCAGGATCCTTCCTACCTGAATGTGCTTAGGTAGATATATACGTTTCTCAACTAAACCACGGAGTTTTGTCAGACTCTAAAGCAGTCTGGAAGGAAGGCTGTATTGCGCAAATCTCTGCAAGAGCTTTGTCTTGTCAGGAAATATGGCAAATATCCCTTTCCTCCCACCCAAGCACAGTCCTCAAGCAAACCCTGATATGTCTGTAAGGTGATATTGAAACACAGATTGCCATGTTGCCTGTCTGAACGGAAGACCCAGTCCAAAGGCCAGTTTTAGGAGGTAATGCAAGAGACCCAGCAGTGTTGCATTTTTCTCATCTCCAGACCCTGATATCATAGCCTT
Organism: Apteryx rowi; assembly: GCF_003343035.1. Classification (NCBI taxonomy): domain Eukaryota; kingdom Metazoa; phylum Chordata; class Aves; order Apterygiformes; family Apterygidae; genus Apteryx; species Apteryx rowi. The sequence goes on along the minus strand of NW_020450252.1, from coordinate 298,493 downwards.
GATGTGATATTAAAGGTCTCCAATATTCAGAGAGACTGGGGCATTAGTATGTCCTCACCCTCATCTTTCTAAATCAGTTATTGTTACCAGCATTGATAGCTCTCAATCTGCATATAAATATTGCATCACCTTTCAGATCTTCCTCAGGTCTTGGCCTCAGTAGCTCTCTGTGCAAAGGACCTCCCTGATTTGACCATCCCTGCACAAAAACTATTTTCTTTGATTGTTTCTGAATTACACGCCTTTCAGATTTCATTGATTCTCCGCTAGTTTTTGCATTAGGAGATGAAGCCATCTCTCCACTAGGCCTTTTGTTATTTCATGTATTTCTGTCACCCATCCATATCTGGTCCCTTTCAAGAAGGGACTGTTTCACTCCCTCTCATTGCAATCTGCTTCCACATGACATTTTTCCTGAACCTCTGTCCACCCTGCAACAGCTTTCCTGAGATGATGGGACAGCAAATGCTGTCCACAACATTTGAAGAAAAGCCCAACACATGATTCTTACAAAAATGTCAAGCCTCTCCATATCAGGAATGAGATGTGTGCTAACTAGTACTCTCTGGTGCTAGCATTTCCACAGTTTTGTAATTAGGAAGTATTCCATCTCTACTCTGCTTGGTCAGTTACTATCTGAGCAGAAATCAGTGTCCTTCCCTTAGCTTCATCTCCCTGAATTCCTTACAGATGAGTGTAAAGGCTTGGCAGAATGGCCACAAGAAGCATCCTGCCATAGCCCCTTGTAAGCTCTTGACCATGGAGCTGTGAGTGCTAGACTCCTCCAGCACCCGTAGTGCTCCAGGTCTTGCTGAAGGTGGTTGCTGAGGTTTCACACGACAGCTAGGGACCTCTCCAGTTCATAGTCCATATTTTACTTAAATAAAAGACTGGATCAGGAACATTTCACTTGCTTCTACTGTCAAAAATAGGTAGATTTAAGTTTTGGTTTTCTGTCCAGAAAAATGTAATAGTAATGTACTGACAATGTTACACAGTTTAGAGCAATCTTCGTCCACCTTCCTTTAAACAAATGATGGCAAAGATAGACAGACTTAAACAAAAGACACAAAGAGATAACTCAGGAATGATACAATGGGATTTGTCTTTAGCCCCAAGTCAAGGTCTCTAACCCCTGCACCTTGCACCTCTTCAAAAGACTTTTCAGCAGTTGTCTAGGTTGCAGATATTCAGTTGCTTGCAGATTAAAAGCTCCACTAAAACAAACACACTCACCTGAGCAGCAGACTCTTGTCTGGGACAGTGACATAACAAATAGTCCCCTCCAGGCACACTTTGAAGACTAACCTGGAACTTCCTCAAAGTCCCCATACCAGATATAAAAATTTTTCTTAAACAGTATTTCTCAACTAACACACTGTAAATTGGCTGGCATGTCACCTCCATCCTGGACAACTCCCAGACTACTTGTAACAGACTGGCATGAAGCACTTCTTCTTGGTTTAACTGTTTTGGGGGGGGAGTTTGTATGGTTTTTCTGACCAGCTCCAAATTGAAAGAGTTTTGTATTCTTGCTGAAAGGACGCCTACTCCCCCCACAACTTTGGTTAAACTTTCTCATTAGCAGATACAGATTTTTCTTTTCTTTGCTTGTAATTTCATTTATGTTTCATTTGATCCTGAGCTAGTGTTTGTAATGCATGCAAATCTGAAATGTTTTATTCCAAAAAGTCACAAGGAAACATCTAATCTTTCTGGGTGTTACCTCCACACACACCTTTTTAGTCAAAAACCCCAGTGAAATTTTACAAACATTTTTGGTCAACCAAATGATGCAGAAGTGCCAAGTCATTTTACCAGCTGTAGCCATTTAAAAATGAGGTGCTTCATCCAAGCTCATCATCTAGACTTCTTCCTTGAGCAACAGGGGATACTGGCTCTACCAGGGGTGGTTTGTCCTCCCCTAAAACAGATACCTGAAGCTGTTGCTGCCCTTCAGTGGAGCACAGAAACCTGGACAACTAGTGTCATGTAAGCACCTGACTTTTCAATAACTATGGGTAACGAAATGCATCTTGTGGTGGGATTCACCTAGAAACACAGGGCTTCCCCTCCCTTTTCTTCAGCCAACCCACAGAAGCTATAGATCTGCCTACATTTCTGCAACTCCATCCTGTTGTTTGAAAGGGGGTGGACATGGCCTCCAGCCATCATGGCAGTAGTTGTTGGGCAAGCAGCAATGGACTCTGGAAATCCTGGATGTATGTGAAGGTGGTTGGGTTCTTTGGGATGGTGCAGTACTCTTTGCAAGGTGCATCTTTGCAAAGCCTGACCTACTGTGGCAGGAGAAGACCCATCATAGCTGCTTCATATGGGACATCCTGAGTTAGCAGGAGAACTTTCAGCTGGCATGCGTTGCAGTGGGACAGCAGTGGCTTGACCTTACCAGTGCAGGCAGAAAAACCACCTACAGTTGAGGGGGAGGGTATCATGGGCAAAGGGTGCTGCAGCTAGTTGTACCAGAAGGCACTGAATGACTGTTATGGGGATATCCTAGATCCAGCAGTACCTATAGCAAAATCTCATTGACTGCAGTGAAGACAGGAGTCTGTCTGATACATGTGTCAGTTTTCAAATGGTTGACAGCAAGTGGCTCATTGTAGCCTGTACCTACAGAAATCGCTCAGCTAGTTGGCTCTGAGTCCCCACCAGCGACCTCTTCAGAAGAAGGGTACAAGCACTGTAGAGAAAATGGTATGTTCCCAACTTTCTGCTGCAAGTCCATAAGAAACAGAAATTAATGGAGTTTCCATTTTTATTTGTACTTTTCCTCGGACTTCCTTTCTCACACATCAGCCACACTTGGAAGATGTTCCAGACCCCGTAGTATCCCAGTAAGAAACAGTGCAAGCTCAAGGCACAAAATCCTGCTATCGTCTGTATCCTGCCCATCTGCCTGACAATCCTGATGGTTTTCAAGAAACTCCTGTTTTCCTCTCCTGTGCTGTCCCAGGAGTTACAGATGGCTTGCAAAGACAAGAAGGCATGACTTACAGGGTCCACTTCACCCACTGCCCTTGGGGCTCCTGGGCACCTCTTATTTACTCACCTCTGTGCTTCATTGTAGCAGGAAGTTCTGCCTTTTTAGACTAACTCCTGGATGGTGCTTATGTTTCTCCAATGGCAAGTTGTGTCTGAGACAGTTAGCACATGGAAAATTTTTGTGAGTGTCCCTCAAAAACTAAAATTAATATTAATGGCAAATCAAATGCCATCAATGAGAATCACTCTGGTGTGACAGGCTCAATTTCCAGCCTATAGCATCTTTTTGTTCGGCACATTAATACCGAGCCAACCTTTTGAACTGTCTCTGTGAGATCAGACTGGCAGGATGAATAATGGAAGAGATCTAGGGTCACCCACTTGTCCACACTGGCCAGCTTGGGGATTGTCTGGCCATGGGTGGCTCAGATCACACCTAGCTGGCCATGTAGGACAATACAGTGAGAAACTGAAGTCAGCGTGGCCTTTACAACTCTAACAAGGGGAACAGCCTCCACCTTCACTCCCCACTTACCCCCCTGCATGTCCTGGCATCTTTCTGAGCAGCGCAAGGAACTCATCCTGAATCTCAAGCACCACGATGTACTGAAGGGTAGGCACATGCAGCTCTCCTGGTGGATTCCCAACAGTTCTGCCGTGTGACCCACTGGAAAAAAGGTAGTCCTTTGTGTGTCTTCTCCTGTCCACTCCCCAACACAGAAGGGAAGCTCAGCAGGACAGGGGCCCTGGACATCAGTAAAAGACACGTATTTTCCCTTTCAGGGAAAGGAGGAGCATCAGATGGAGGTATAGCCTCACAAGTCTCCTTCACAAATCGCTCTGCTGGAAAGATGCTTTCTGTTGTGACATATGCTGAGGATAGAGCCCCTAAACCTTTCCCCCTGAGGCTGGTGCACTACTGGTCATGCCATGCTGCCATCTCCCTTGTTTTGTTGGCTGGTTTCAATATGAAAGTGGCAGATTCTTCTCCTAAATGCTTTGTAAGCAGTGTTTTGATGAATGTCAGGGGATGAGGCTGGTACTCCCAGCTCCACAGCGCGAACTTAAGGACAAACAGCAGAGTTTGCCAAGGGACTGACTGCCTGACGTCTTCCTTAACTAGATGACTGGCATACTTGGCACCTCTGAACATTGGGTCATTTGTGGGTGACTGTAGCAGCCTCCCCAGGAAGGAAACAAGAGGGAGGTACAAGTTACAGTGATGTCACTTTTCCCCTAGTATGTAAAGTTTGGTGAAAGTGAAGACTGGAAAGATGAGGAATCCCCATGTTAAAACACCACTATTTTAATAACCCAGCATCCATCCTGCCTACAGCAGCCACATCAAGTTTCCTCTTGAGCTGTCTGCCTGGGAAGAGGAAGATCTTCATTATCCTACATGCTCCCTCCCCCCCACATACCCCACAAGAGAAGAAACAGAGGAGAGATAATGCTTGAAAAAACACTAGAAAAAAAAGTAATATGGAGCTGTCTCCAAAGAGCTGCTTTCCCTGTGTGGCAGGCGCCTCATGGATTAACCTTTTGTATATGCAGAAATAGGAAATGAATAATTGAGCAGCGCATAGACATAGCAGCACTCCCTGTCCTGCGCACTGTACTGCTCAGACTCAGTGGCTCACTTTACAAAACCCTCTTCAACGGCACCTTTTAATTGAGACGTATAGAGGATGGGAGGAAAGGGGCAATGAGCATTGCTCATCTCATCGTGCCTAGTGACATGTCTGGGATCACGTGCAGCCAGTATAATTCTGTCAACAAAATTATACATAGCAACAAATCCATCAGTCGTGATGTATCTGCCCGTATGCACATGTGCACACAGATGTGATGCAGGAGGCTACAGGGGATCTCCTAGGCCTCAACCTACCAGCAAGTCCAGGAATAAGTCAGTTCTCTCCAAATGGATCCAGGTAGACAGATCCCTTTCACAAATTCAACTGCAAAATTTGACCTTAGTCCTTTCTTTTCACTAGTTAAGATGCATGCACAAGAGAATACTGCCTTAGCCTCATGGCAAAGATTCATTCCCTTGGGTGAAATCCCATCCATTCAGAAATACCTGCAATAGAGGCCCTGCCAGAGCAAAAAGTCAACCCTAGGTAAGGAGGACCTGAAGGAGGCAAATTAGATGAGGGCTGTAGAGGATGGAGAAAGAGGCAAGCCTTCATGAGTTTTTATTCCGCCAGGTCTGCCACATACTTTCTGGGATCTCCCCATGAATGACTGACATGTCATCATGTTCATCTTTTTTGATGACAAACTGGATGTGGGTGTTTTTCACCAACTTGTCTGAGCGTGTTTCTAATATGGGTCTCCATTGGGCTGCTAAGTGATGCTGTTTGCATGTGAGCTTCCTTGCTGTCCCAAGGAGAGGGAAGAAACTTGAATCAATTCACCTCTTCATGGCAGTGATGGTGGAGACCCTGCATTGCCCTGGTGATCTCGCTGGTGAGTGCTGCACTGGCCACTGGCACAGCGGTAAGTATCACATCTATTAGTGCACAAGCTATCACAATAATTTATAGAATCCTAATGCTCTGGCACTAGGGTTTTGTGTTTGGCTGCCTTTCCTATCCCAACTGTTGCAAAGGCTATGCCTGAATGAACCCATCACAAGTGTTTAGTAGGAAGTGTCAGGAATATTGCACTATTCGTTCTAGTTCCATGTTCTCATTTTCCAACTGGGCTTGGAAGAGAGGCAAGGAGACCCTGTGCTACACTGACATCTACAACTTTTCCTTCGGGCAGCCTCCATTATGTTCTTGTTGGATTTGAAATTGTACATCTTAGCATGGATCATTCACAGTGTTCCCCGTGTCATTGATGCCTGTGTCCTTTCAGTTACTTGTGGCCTGTGCTTTCCTGAGAGTGCATAGATAGGTCTTGCTCTAAGTAGATGCTCCACCGTGACAGGGCCAATCTTGCTCCTACAGGATAAGCAGTGCCTCTGCCACTGTTTCAGGAAAGGTCCTTCCCAGTAGCAACCTTCACCTTCAAAGATTCAGAACAGACCCCCCCTGGATATGGTGCAGCCCTGAGGAGGGTTATTCTGGTTCAGCTGGAATAGCTTGACTGGAACCTACAGCCATTGCACAGATAATACACTTGTACCCAACATATAAAAGGCACAGAACCTTGTTAATCCTTTTTCAGACAGCAACTTTCCAGAGGAAGGACCCATCACCATCACGGTGTGAATGAACAGGTCCTGGAAACCTTCCAACAACTAAACAAGTTCTTGCTTGATCCTTACAATGAAGTAGCTGTGCTGAAGCTAAAGATGAGTAAAACCAGAAACCACTCCAAAGGCAATCCTGCTGGCTGAAATTATTGCAGCAATGAAAAAAACAGTGGCCGGATAAGGTCTTCACTGCCAGCTAGAATTGTTATTTTATGTCCTAATATTTGTTGTTTCCATAGTGACAGATCCCTCTTCACCAGTGTCAACTCATTAGACCTAGTAATGACAAGTCCTTTTTTTCCTAATGAATTCTGTTAATCTCCGTTGTGGTCAGACTCTGTTTACTCTTCAAAATGATTATTATAGCTTACAGCACTCCTGGTGTACCTCAGGGCTCCTCTCTCTCTCTCTTTTTGGTTAACATGGCAGAGTTTTATTTTCATGGTTTTATGTTTCTACAGTACAGATATAGAAGAAACGTAGAAAAGGAAGAGAGCACACAAAGAATTTCCTGCCAAAGATGGCTCGGTGTTCCCGCAAATTAATGGTTTTACTTTCCACCTCTGCAAAAAAAGCTAAAATCCTGATTTGAATCACAACTGAACCAGGTTAGGAGGTCTTCATCTAACTCTCTCCAGATATCTGGTGTGGGTGCTGTTCCTGGGTCAATTTAGGATGTTACAAAAAAAGCAGTTCTATTTGTTCCTTCCCAGGGTTATCCACCCACAAGGAGTATGGGCTGCTGTCAACGAGTGAGCAAGGTGAAGAATTTGATCTGACAGCTCTGCCTTCCCGGACATGGCATTGCTGGAGAGAAGGTACGAATTGAGGTCTAACATGTTCCTGAACCTTGACAAAGAGGCTGCAACCTCTTATGATGTGGTGGCTGCAATAGGGGTGGCATTACCTGCACATCTACAAATTGTGGTTATGGGTCTCCACTTCTTTCTTCTGCACCAGCACATAGAATCAGTCCCTCCTCTGTCACCTCCCCTCTGAGCACAGTTTTGAGTCAGACTGTCAGAGCACAAAGGCTAGTTAGACCTTCCCATCCTAAAGAGGTACTGTGCAATTTCATTACCCCCTGCAATGTCACACTACAGCCTGCTATCATCCATCCTTTTTCTCCTAGGACTGCCCAGCCCCTCCCTCAGCAGTATTGTGAGAGCAAGCTTCCTAAGGTGAATTTACCATATTAAATCTGTCTGTGTTATCTGCACAACCCTGGTGCCGGTTCAGGCAAGAATGATGGATATGGTCCTAACCCGACAGAAATTAGGGAAGTTCACACTGTGTTTTAATAGCAAATGCAGTGATTTGACATTGAATAATGGAGCTGGTCAGGTTCTATTAGTGGCAGATTAGACCATAATTCAATCTTATACCTTGCTGTTTTAAGCCTTTTTCACAGACTGTATTAAACCTGACCCAGGCCTGAAGAGGCAGAATGCAAGTGCTCTGTGTTGTGCGGAGATGAATTATGTCTCTCACAGGCATAAGAGGACAAAGCTGCATACAGACCTGGTGGGACCACCGTGCCACCAGCCTGGGCTGAATCTGGGAATTCCAATTCCAGTGCTCAGCCTCACTTGTTTGAGGTACAACTAAGCTGAAGAAGGTGTTGGGGCTCACATCATTATATGAGCTTGCACCCACAAAAGAAGGGGCAAAGACCCACACAGCCATCACATTGGGCTGGAAGGAGTAGGAATGCAGCACAGTGAAGGGAGTCATATAGCTAGAGAAGACAGGTCAAAAGAATATGTGGTTTGTGTCACCGTATGGATCTAGTGGGTCTATCCCAGGAAAGATGCCTAGAGGGGCATGGAGATAATGAAAAGGTAAGTGTGACTTGATCCAGAGTGTTTTCACCTATGCCATGCTTGGTGTCATCATTAAAGAAAAGCATCTCTCAAAATTTTGGGGCTCTACGCTTCCCCAGTAACAATGTAGGACACAAGGAAGATCCCCAGGGCAGCGAGAGACAGAAAGCCGTGCTGTGTTCAGTGGTGGGGGGAGGCAGGCAGTTGTTTCCATGTCACAACTGAGCACCACAATACTTGGTTGCCTTCCCATAACTCTTTGATGTCATTTTTCTACAGATGTCTTCCCACGGCTCTTGCTTACATTGTTCGTAAGTCTCTGCCTGTGGAGTGTTTCTATCACTCTCTGAAGCTCAGGAACTCCAGGCCTGTGTTTAAGATTTACTTTCAGATTTTCTGGCCCCGGTACCTACCCTGCCCAGATTTTGTTTACTGAATGAGAGTGTGATTTGATAACTGACATAGTGCTGTGTTTTCTGATTGAGAGGAGAATGCTGAATTACTTTAGCAATCATTTATTGAGTACCTAAGATACAGAAAACCTAACAGAGATAACAATGTCTTGGAGATTAAATTCTCCGTTAGAGATCTCACTTAGTAGTTAGGCTAGCAAATATTTTCTCATCAGTTTTCCCTTAGCCTCCATCCCCCCCACACGGCAAGCTGACAGAGCAGGCAATAATTTTGAATGTCCTTTCATCAATGCAAGTCACAACAGGCCCCAAATAAAGCCATGAACATCATTGCCCTGCCTGCCCAGTGGGAAGAAAGCTCCCAGTCACCAGGTTTCTTCCAGCAGTCCCTGCTTTGGGCTCTTCCTGAGAACAGAGGCTGGAGCAACTGTTGGCTGTTGTATGCTCAAGACAGGGGAGTTTGACTCGCCAAAGTCATGGGGCACAGATTATCACCTCAGATGAACACAACCACAGGAGCCCCAAAGAGCCGTTTTGCTTCTCTGCCTCTTATATGACATCCAGCATCTCTCGCATCCCCTCTGGCCTTTTCACTTTCTTAGCCTGAAGGAACATCCAGGGCAATGGCCTTTGTAATTCATCTGCTGCTGGACTTCCAGGCAAACAGGAACCTCTGTAGCAACACAATGGATATAGAAAAACAGCCATCAGAAAGCAGTTATATAGATAGGCAGAGAAAAGCAGTCAACAGCATTTCTTTACAGTGAAACACAATTCTGGCTTTTGATATTTGCCTTTTAATTACACGTGTATTTACTTCTTTGGATTTATATCTTCCAGCTCTTGCATGCAGCTGCCAGATTCCTGCTTGCCACCTGGACAAGGTGGCATCAGACTTGGAACTCACACAGAATCTGAGGACCTTGGCAAAGAGGATAAAGTCTATTTGCTCTGGGCCATTTCTCCTAGCTCCTGGGAGAGGCAGTACGCCAAGGGAAGGCTTTGGAAGACACTGGCTCTGGGAAGAGACAGGAGCTGAGCTTTAAGTGCACTCTGAATGGGAGCAGGCCCAGGGCATATGATGCCTTTGAGTGGGAAGCTGGATTTCTTCTCTACAGGGAGGGCTGCTGAAACCTACCTGGGAAGCATCTCCACCAGAATCAGTGCTTAGCTGGAGGTCCAGTGCTGAAAATGACTGCAGCTCCTCACAGCAGTGAAAGAAGAAGCAGCCAAATGGAAGCTGATGATTTTCACTGCCACTGGGTGCTAGGCAAAAGGGCAGCCAGCTTCCAAGAGAACTGGGTGAGTTTACTGGCAACATCCCCAAAGGCAACTGGGATATCCAAAATCCCCTTAGTGCCTAAGGCACCGGCTACCATCACACATTCTTTGCCTCTGTCTTTCAGGCTAGGGCCAAGGACTCTTTGTCGTTTTCCAACAGGACTTCTGTGTCCCTCCAGGATGAATTGTTCAACACAGAGGCCAAAGATGTTGCTCTAGCACACAGAAATAGAGCTCTGCCACTGCCCCCCATCTCCCCCTGTGCAACCCTGAGCAGGCCATTTCGCTTGCCTGCGACCTTCATCTGTGCAAGGGAAGAGCTGCAGGCAGCTCTTTATGAAGTGCTTTGACATGTGCAGGTGACAAGTGTGGTAGAAGGGCCAGCTCTTATGACTAATTTGGGAAAGGTTCCCCAAGGTTCCCCATACTGAAGCTTGCCAGCTTCTGCCTCCTAACTGAACCTCTCATGGAGACTTCTTAGCACAACCAGCATGTGATTGGCAATTCACTGAAATTACTTGCTTTAAACAGATAGCATCACTAATGAAGCCCTCATACATCTCATGAAACAAGAACTTTCTCACCTATATTTCATAAAGGAGGCACAGTAATTCCATTTATTTTAAGACTTATTATGGTTCTTTCAATACTGCATGCAATCTTCCCTCCACAAGCTCCCTGGAGTAGATTAGGTGCAATGAATCCCTAGTCTCACACAGAGTACATAGGCTCTGCAGCCTTTGCTTTTTCAAATAAAAAGATGCTTCCAGTTCCTCATGAGATGGTGCCATCTGGAGCAGGAAACGCAAAGGTTCAAGAAAACACTGTCAGAACAGGCAATTCCCTCTAAAATATCTGTATGGAGTAACTTTGGTAGATATATCACTTCAAGCTGAGTTCTCTTCCCCAGCAGAGTTTCATGTTGGACAGCCAAAGGCTGTAGGAGTCATTCCTGGCCAAGGTCTTCAACTGTGTCTGCAAACTCCTAGCCAGAAGCCAGTGTGGGTGTAATCAGCAAACCGGTGGCCAAGGAGCTACCACAAGGCTGGCCACCCCACACTACATGCTACAGATGTCCTGAAGTGTTCTTGCATGCCAGAGGGTAAGACCTTGTGATGGTCCCCTTGAGTGACACTGCTGCCCATCACTGCATTGCTCTCCCCGTGGGTGTGTTTCTGAAGTCCTGTCACCCTCTGGGTGAAGTTATGGGATCCTTGAGTGTGTTGGGGATGACGACAGTTATTCTGTCAAGGTGGTTCTCATGTGGTGCATGCCAAATTAACTAAACAAAACTCAGCAGTGGCTCTAACCATGCCTGCTGTGGGCATGTAACCATGCTTGTAAACGACTGCATGCCGAGGCAGAAACTGGAATTACATCCCTCCAGACAGCCATTCAGTAAGGGAGAGAATAGGACACACTCACTGTAATGCTATGCATTAAAAAGCACTTATGCTACTAAAACCAGCATTAGGATAGCACATAAACATTGCTGTCATGATCTCAATGGGACTCTGGAGTCCAAATGGGAGCTCTGTCAGCCTCCTGGAGCCTGTAAAGGTGTGTGCTGGAGATGGGAAGCCACTTTGTGTGTTATATTGATATGTCACTGCCATACCTAAACTCATGCTGAGCCCTGCTGATGTACCCCCGCAGCTTGCAAGGAAACATGGTCAAGTGTGTAGCCACAAGAAGGAAAAATAATGCCTCAACAGCTCACATGAGTTCAGACTTGGGACAACATGGCACTAACAGAATGCTTCCTCTCAACTGGAAACTGCCTGAATGGCAGAAATCCATTTGGGACTTTAGCAGTTCCAGATGTCTGGTAAGAGAATGCTGCTTGCATGGTGTTTTCTCACTTCTTTTAGCAGCTTCTCCAGCCCTGCCCTCTCCAGTGGCAGTGGGTGCCTTGGGAACCTGTGAAAAAATGGAAAACATGAAAAATATCTTCTCATTCCTGACGATAAGTCAATCCAAAAGATTGGTAGAGAGGGAATTGGTGATGACACCAGGGTAAAGTTAAGCATTTGCAGTTGCAGTCTCAGGGAGGGTAGCTGACATGGAAGGAATTTCTTGCCAGCCCTGATCATTGACTGTAAGGTCCTCATCAGGAGCATCATCATTGCCACTGCAATTTCCTCAGCCTTGCAGAAAACGCAGGGATGTTGTAGTATAATCTTTGTTAGTTGGGGGGCAGCATTATTGCTAAGAAAGAGTAGGAACTGAAATCTAAACTTTCTGCCTTCACCTTTGAATCTCTGGTGTGTGYGGAAGTATTCTGGGAAGACTAAGGACTGGTGGGATACAAGCCAGAGCCTTGGGTTTTGGAGTAATGAACCAGAAAAAAATCAGAACAAGGCTTGAAACAGTAACCTTTTGAATGCAGACTTTACCTGCTGCAGGACTGTGTCCTCACACCAATAACAGTCTTACTTGTGAATCAGCTTTCCAATTGAGTTTTAGGGTTTAATTTATTCTGCGAATGTTGCTGATTATGAACAAGTGTAGCCTGTGTGATTTTCTCCCCCTCCTCAAAGGAGAAATCTTTCTGAGTAAGAAGGACAGCCGAAACCCACCTCTCTATAAAGAATAGGCAGTGCTGGCATCCTCCTAGCTCTTTAAAACTGATGGAAATCTGCAAAAGTCAAGACTTTCAATTCAAATTCAAGCTTGTTATATAAAAAGCTGTTTTTTCCCTGAAAATCTTCATGTTTTTCCCTGTCTCATTTTGCTAGTTACAAGCAATTGCGAGCAGAGAAGGAGTTCAAGGACGATCTGGTGGATTGAGCGGGAAGGAAGTTCTCATGAGCTCCAGGTACACACGGCAGCTCAGAATTTTGTGGTGATATTAAATCAGCTTGTGACCTCATGAGGAACAAGCCAGGAGTTTAAACCAGTCTTGACTTTTCTTGTCTGTCCTTTAGGTGGTTAAATTGCCATGATATTCCTTACCCTCAAGCTTAGATCCTAAATATTCTTGGCTTAGACATTGGTATAGTACTGGTAAACACTAGACATTAAGCTGGAACTGGATCAAGGCAGAGACCTGTCAGTCCGCCCTGCTGCCAGCATTTTCCTTCTTTCTATGCTTCCTGCAGAGGGTGGTCTCTCCTTCTGCAGCACCACACAGCTCCTATCTGCTGTCTCTGTCTCCTCACTGTCCCTGTGCACATGCACAAACAGTCACCGGCTCATTTCCCTGGGAATCCTGCATCGTCAGGTTGGGTGTCCAGCTTTTACTACCTTAAATGACCCTGGAAATGTATACTCCTTAAAGGACTTTGACAATCTCAGCCTCCATCACTGTGATCAAAATACACTGACTTGCCGAAGGGGAGATTCCTCATACTTCTTCCCACCTCTGCTCTAGCGCCTGTAGATGAATAGAGCTGCCTGCAGAAATGTTCACGCTCAGGGGCAAGAACCTTAAAAACAAGGAGAAAAGGTGATGTATTTATCAGTCTGATCAACAAGCACATCACAAACATCCCTTAACCGTTATGGCATTGCAAGGGAAACTCAGCAATGCAGAATATACTTGTACCCACTTTCCAAGCTTTGCAAGTGTCTCTCTGCAACACACCTCTCCCATCTATAAAATGGGAACAATGATACTGTCACCTAAATGTTTTGAGATGTATTCAGGAAAAATAATGTGCAAGGGAAATAATTACAGCTTTAATGGTGGTGAAAATGGGGCATTTATTGTCCAGGATCAGCCCTATGTATTAGCAGAGTCCATAAATCCCTCCAAAATTGAAGGCGTGACAATATCGAAATGTTGCTGGGAAATGACCCGTTCCTCTACTTCCAGGTTTGTACTCAAGAGATTGCTTTCCTGGCTGCAGAGACAATATTTCATTGAGTGGGTATATAGGGAGTACGTCCTCTTGGGACTTAGACTGAGAAAAAAAATCATATGCAGTGCACTGAAGCATTTTATATCTGAGCCTCAATGAAAGTCAGTATGAACCATTTACTCAGAGACATAAGTACTCTAAGCACACAGATGTGGTCTGGGCCAGTTGTGCAGAGCCCGCAGTGGCGCTTCAGAGAGGTGATGTATACTGATGTTAACTAATGCAAAGACCTCAGTACCACATATCACCCAGGAAATAAAAGACTTTGAAGAGGGCTCTGATTTTAAACTCAATTACTCCGAGTTGAAGGCAATGACAACAGTTCTTATTCTCGCTATAGTAAGAAAAATCTCTAGGGTGATACTGAAGTAGGCTGTGCATTACACCAACCTTTCAGGAGTAGAAATCAGCCTCTTGACTGCAAAATCTTTCCTGTGCCAATTAGATTCCCCCTTATGAAACACTGCAGGAAAACCATTCTCCAAAAAACATTTAAGTCAATCATCTTCACAGCCACAGGAATAAATCTTTTGCCTAAGTCATTCTCCCTTTTCTCTTGATAGCATGTCTTCTAAGGAACTCTGCACCCTGCCATGGTAAAAATCACCTACAGGGAATAATTTCCTAACGTCATCAAGCAAACCTTGCGTAGTCAGACAGAGGGGAGGATTTGCAGCACCAAATCTGAAGCCTCAAATAGCAGCACAATTATACTCGTTAGTGGTGCAGTTCCAGGAGTATCCAGACAAACCATGGGCAAGCACAGAGTAATTTTATCCTGATATGCCTGTCTAAACAGCAGAGAGCTCTTCAGAAGTGTTCTCCCTCACTTGTTAATTTAACGCTTGATATATAGGAAAAATTAGAATTAAAATGTACTCAGCTGCTTCCTTCTTTCCTGATTCCATTTGGAAATACCTCCTAATCTCCCCACAGAATGAGCAAAACTGCCTGAGTCACTTAAGAACCTGTATTTTTTTTTTAGATATGCCTGTGTGATTTAGGATCCTAACCTCCAATGAAGGTCAGACTTAGACATCTTCAACAGCAGCACCCATTATATTCAAATCCCCTTCCCAGAGTAGGAGGGAGCGCAGGAGAAAGGTACATGTTGCTTTGAATAGGCAAGTTCTTCAAGACCTCAAGGACATGGGTCCAAATGAACTGAATAAACTTTTGGAAAACCCTCTCCCTTGCCAATTATCAGCATTGCAGTCATTAAAAAAATGATGCAGTCATTGTGGGAGGAGGTGTTGGAGGGTTTGAAGGAGATATAAAACAGCTACATATAATGACTCCTTAGACTGGTGCTGCAACTGCAGCCTTGAGGTCCCCTTCCCAGAGGAAGCACTGTTGGCTTTATAAAGATCAAACAGAAAAAATGATGCTCTTAGTAGAGCCTGTGATTCTCACTGCAACATTTGGCCCTGTTGGCTCACTGGCATGTTGCTGACATCTCTTGGCTTCTTTCCAAGGCTGCTGGCAGAGTTGCAAGCATGTTTCATGGTGAATGCCCATCAACTGGCATTCTACTGGCATCCATCAAGGACCTCCTGCTGCTGCAGAGTGGGTTCCTGCCACCCTACGATCTGGTCAGGACAACAGTCCAAAAAGGAAACTCTGCGTAGCCTACTTGATCTACCTAGGGGACCTCCCCAGACATGTCACCCATAAAGAGGCAGAGACCTGGTGTGCTAAGCTCCAAAGGTAGCCAGAGAAACCAGAATTCAGCACAAGAGATGGACAAGCCAAGCACAGGGCACCCAGCAGTACAAAAGCACAAAGTTTTAAAACATCTTTGTTCCCACATCATGACCTATGACAGGGCTGGGATTCAGGCTGTATGAGAACTAGGCAGAGTCCCAGTGTACAGGCTACACAGTCCCTTAGAAGCAAAGGACCTCATCACACAATGCTTGAAGAAACAGCTCCTGAAAGCACTCACCATCCTTTACCTGTAGAGAAGTAAAATAGGGAACTGCATTTGGTGCTTTCCTTTTCCATTCCTCATTCCTCATTAGCAACTGAAGAGAGAGCCTGCCAGTTGCCTGTGTGAGGATATGTGGATTCTCCTTCAGCATAAGAAAAGGGAACAGGTTACAGGCAATGGAGGAGATCACAGAAAACTGAGGAGAGAACAGAGATCAGGAAGCAAGACCTGGACAATTGGAAATCCCTCACAGAGGAGAAAAGATCTCGACGGGCAAAAGGAAAAGTGTTAGAAGCAATTTGATAACAAAGCAGATCCACAAACATGAGGATGGACACAAAGCAGAAGAGGATCCATGAAAAACAAGTAACTTAGTAGGACTGACTTTCACAGAACAAATAGCCGGAGTCAGATTTACCAACCGAGTTTACGGAGACTTGAGGCAGACTAAGTTACGTAAAAAGTGTGCTGGTCCTCCAGCCACAGGAGCAACAAGGATGGGAAACCAGATGCTTGCTTAACAAGGTAAGAACCTTGCCTCCACTGCTCCAAGGCTCTCCAAGCAGCAGTCGTGCACACGTGATGGCATGGAGAAGATGCCTGAAGAGGCAAAGGCAGGTCTGAGGCTCTGTTACATGTGTTTGTAAGAGGAGAAGGCAAGGACTACACCGGACCCTCATTAATCCAAGTAGCTGGAGACCACAGGGACCACGTGAGCCAGTGAAAGCTTCCACATCTGCAACACAGTGGTGACGCTCATGAGCCCATATCCTTCAGAGACACTTCTCAGTTTTCTTATTAAAAATGAATTCTTGGGCTGGAGACAAAACAAAAGAAACACTCACTCTAAAGCTTTATGCAACAGCCACAGAAGCAGCCACAGGTCAATGTTAGTTAACTATGCTGTCAGAGAAGTGAATTCTGGAATACTTATGTCCCACTCCACTGCTTTATTTTTTCCATGACCCACAGAATGAATGGAGATGGTTTAGCTTATAGAGTGCATAGAGAAGAAGGTGGATGAGGAACGAAATCCAGCCCTTTGAAAAACCAACAGAGTTACAGCTTCACCAGTGAGAAAATATTTTCAGCACCAGCTGGGAGGGGAAAGAGACAATAAAGACAGGAATGTAAAGAGGGAAGGAACCTTGTCAAAACCTTGCATTTCAAAATCCGAAGGACCTGTGATAAATTTAAGTTGGGAATACAAAACAATAAAAAACGTTGGAACAGCTCTGTGAACCTTCTGGGTCACTGAAAGTCTCAAGCAATTGATCAATAAAAGAGAGAGAAGGATTGCGCCAAGGACTGGTGAAGAGAAAGACAATAAAAAAGAAATGGCAAATGCTAGAAGGGATCACTTTAAGAAATGCCCAGATGCTATACAATGCTTCCTCTCAAATAAGCAATGATACCTTCAAATCTTGCAGCATTCTCTATTTGTCCAAGGAATGAACCAACAGCAGCTGCTCTTCTGGAAAGTAGTAACTTGTCTGAAGAACACATCTTTAAGACCACTAAAAGAGCTTTCTACATCTATGGGGCAGACCTGAGCCCTTGGCTGAAGGAGGCTGCTGGTGTCTGCCTTGAGAAGGAACAGAATTGGTACCATCGTCGCTCGGGAAAATGTTGCTTGACAATCTCAATCTGACCAAGTACTTCCTCCTCTGATAAAGATTTTTGCAAAGGTTATGAAGCGGTCTGGGGACCCAGGTGTCCAAGCACCTTGCAAACCTGGAGTCAAGTTGGGCATTGCCCTGCACTGATGACTGATCCCCTGTGCGGAGGGCCAGGTCTGGGTGCTGAGAGCGCTGGGGTTCTTGGAGGCCCCATGAGGTGCTGGTGATTCATCGGGGTGTCACGGCAGGAGCGGACAGGGCTGCAAAGGTCTACGGCTGCCTGTGACACAGGGAATAGAGGAACAGAAGGAAATTTAAATAGATGTTGGAGCGTAGTGCCAAGTGATCACACCAGATGGAGGCTGAGCAATTAATGACCACCTAATGATAAAACCAAAATCTAAGCTTGCAAGCACAAAATCAGCCCAGGTGGTGAAACTTCACTGGCTTGTCTGCCTAAAACCAAACACCACTCCATCGGGTATAAAACAGTGGAGCAAAAATTCACGTTTGCCTAGGTCAAAGTCCAAACTGCAAATTTAGGTGGTCAAAGAATGTGTAACTCATCTTCAAAACACGCTGCCAAAGATAGGCTTGCAGGGCAACTGAAGGAGGGGATGCGTTACTGGAGTTAGTAGGCTATCCGTCTCTGTCTCCAACCCCATCAGGTCTCTCACAGGCAACTGGTGGAGCCTGAGGTTTCTTCAGACTCTGCTCCTGTTTCCCTACTTGGTGGCCGGAGCATGTGAAGGAGCATCCAGCCTCCCAGACACCCAATGCCACAACGAGAACAGGTCCACAGACACCGAGCTCCAAAGTAAAGCAATAAAGTTTGCAAAAGAGCCTGCATACTTGTAATTACATCCATCCCTTGCCACACAGTGAGAAAAAAAAGACACACACACACACACACACAAACACACACACACACACATATACAAACAAGTTAAAAAAAAAGGCCCTCAAAAGATGTAACCTCTCAGTAGTTAAACAAAGCCAAGGGTGCAATCTGCCCATGATCAATACACCATTTCCAACAAACTCTCCTTGTGATGCTAGTATTCCCCTCCAATTCCTCGCCTCCTTATTAAAATTCAAACTCAGCTGATGTCTAGCACTTTCAATGAGTATTTGCACTTTCTTGGGATTTTTTTTTTCCTGCATTACAGCTTCCAGCAGGCTTTTCTGGTGCTAATATAGAAAGTGCATTACCTTTTCTGGGTGAAGAGGGTAAGTGAATAGTACTTGTGTTATGTTATCAAGATAGGGATGATTAATCTATAGTTAACATCCATTTGCTTCATTACCCCTTCATCAAAGCTTGACAAATGTGAAAACAACAATGAAAAATAGAAATTAAGCCAGGCCATAGGAGTATTAACACTGAATGCAACTTGCTATAGATTTAATCCCAACAAAAGAGCATTCAGATGTGTTATATCTTCTTTCTTTGTTATGACCTCTTATCCACCTTCCTGTCCTTGGGCATAAATCTATTTAAATTTAAAGAGATCTATTTATATACACACGTGTGTGTCTCTGTGTGTGTCTGTACTTATGCATGCGTATGTGTAGGGAGGAAGGTCTTCTCATCAGTTATCAATTAAGGCCAGGAAAATCACTTTGCCCAAAATAAGGCACATGTACAGCTTGACCTTCTGGATGGTTTATAACCAGGCAGCAGCTGCTCCAACATCCCAGCAAGGGAGATGTCCTGTCCCCCCTTGGCCCCATGCTGGAGGGGGTGGATCAGCTCTGTGCAGCCTTTGCTTCTCAGGGACTAAGACAAGAGGCGGGGAGCAGACAGAGATGCCCCAAGCAGCCAGCTCACACCGCTGTCCCAGTCACCTGCAAGAAAGCATCGGAGAACCTCTGCTCTGAGCAGAGGCTTTATCCTTGATGCTTCACAATGTGCTGGGAGAGTAAAGCATGCACCAAATCCTTGGGTGGTCTGTCCTTGCCAGCCTCTCCCCACTGCTCTGCAAGGTCCCTACTCTTCCGCTGCTTGTTAATGCTCCCTCCCCATCGGGGGATTCACACTCTTTTGTACATCCTTTTCATGCTTTTTAATATGTGCCTGCTTGGCTTGGGTGAAACTTTTCACAAGAGCATCACAGAGATGTCACACAAAACAAAGGGGCAGCATTTGAAAGGACAGTGGGTGCGTGCCCTGTTTTAGAGAGATGTGGCCATCTCCTCCAGTGCTGCGGCTATTTGAACACATGTACGTGGGCCACAGGGCCAAGAAGCGCTTCGCTGTGCAGCTCCTATCTGAGCGCAGAGCAATTATTTCTCCTTTCCCCAGCATCCCCATGTCTGCAGCCCATGACGGGAGGTCGGTCCCCATGGGGACATGGGATGCCTGCTCAGTGCCAAGCGCCAGCGTTGGCAGGCGGTGATGTTTTCTATGAGCACCACTTCACAGCTGTTGTCCCACACCCCCTAAACAAGGAACTGGAGCACTTTTGCAAAGCGCAGACAAAGTGTCAAAAGTGCAACTAACACCTGAGTTACTCCGTGGTTTACCTGGGTCCAAAGCACTGTCCATCCATGCTTACAAAATTATGTTAAAGCACGTTCATGCCAAACCTCTGTAGTACCTCAAATGAGACTATGTTGCAGGAATGGAGTGAAAATCCATAGTGAAGAATTGTCCGGATGCTTACATATCCTCAAGACAAAATTGAGGACCTGCAAGGAAATGGTGAATTTCAGTCATTGCTACATTTTTCACTGAAAACCTCTTGAAAGAAGAAACACTATTAAAAGAGCTACACATCTACCCTTCAAGGTGACCTGCGAATGAAGAAAAATGGTTTTGTGCCCTTAGTTTTTGGCTTAGTTATGAAGGCATGAAAAGTTGGCAGGGATTTGAAGCAATGTTGGTAATTTTTTTTCTATTTGTTTTTCCCTCTCTCTTTTTTTTTTTTTTTCCTGGCTAGAAATTCAGTTCTTGCCTTCCGTAGAACTACATAGTCAAAGAGAGAATAAGTGAAATCATACCATGGCAGAAGATTGACAGCAGTACATCTGAGAGAAGGACACACAGTCGCACCACCTCCTTCCTGGTTTGCCTCTGCAGGAGGAGAGGGGGATACTTTTGGCTGCAAAGATTTTTCTAGGGAGGAGGGGAAGCATTTGCTTGTTTTTTGTTAGCATTTATTTAACTTACTGATCTAAGGAAATCTTGGGTGAAAGAAAGTCTCTGATAAAGATCTAATTCCCTATATCCTTTCACTGCCTGCTGGAGGAGTTCCCATATAAGTGCTGGATGGAGAAAAAGAAAGGGGGGGGGGAATCCTTGTCTGTGTCAGGAAACGAAATGACTCACGCTAATAGCTCACGGGGAAGGAAGGAGGCAAACAGATTAAAAACGCATACACGAAAATTTGGAGAAATTATAAGCAATTAAATACCCAGTTTAAATCAGAAGTCTCCAAAACTTCAGAAAAAAATGAAAGAAGACAGGATGTGGCAGCACTGCAGCTAAAATTAAAAATAAGAAAAATGAAATTCGGGCAAGTAGGGAGCAAGTTCGTTTCAGTCTTTCCTCATACAAGAGGCAATAGTGGGGAGAGAAACAGCCCCTTTTCTTGCCAGTGCTGCCTCCTGGTCTGTGCCCCCGACCGGCGATCACCCCTTGCTCAGCAGCCCTCCTGGCATGGCAGGGGCTGGGAAACGCTGGTCCCACCACGCTGGCTGCCCCAGCGGCCTGCAGGCAGGCTGGGCAGGCAGCGAGCCCTCTGCTAGAAAGGTCTCACGCGTCCCTTGATAGGCACCTCTTGGCCGCCTCGTGGCCCCGTGGGCTCTCGCTGCCCTCACGTCCCCCTCAAGACACCTCCAGTGCCAGCACTGTGACCCCTGGAGATGCAAAGGGGTGCCCAACCCGAGGGGCGCCCACCAAGCCCTGCAGGCAGCGACAGGCTTTCTGCCTCGGGCACTTATTTCAAAGCTGAAAGAGCTCGAATCATTTCAACTGTCCTTGACTGGGCTCTCCCAGGAGGCCCGAAAGGTTCCTCTGTTGGGTCTAAGCAGAGGGTCCAGCCCAAAGCCGCGCTTGCACGTCTGACCACTCCACGCAGACTTCAATGGTGCCAGCAATACAAGCCTCCAAAGAGAAGATAACAGCTACCCCAGCTCCAAAATCCTGTTACATTACCCTCAAACTGTTTTCCCCTGCACAAATAACACCACAGCGCAACAGCCCAACATCTCACARCCTGGTCCATGCGTCACTGGCAATTGGGAACGCTGGTGTCCCAGAGGCCAAAAATTCCATATGGGTTAAACAAGATTTGGCACTAAAGCTGTCACTGATCAAGAAACTCGGACCAGGATC
This sequence comes from Apteryx rowi, assembly GCF_003343035.1. NCBI lineage: Eukaryota > Metazoa > Chordata > Aves > Apterygiformes > Apterygidae > Apteryx > Apteryx rowi. Next base: position 277,020 of record NW_020450252.1, on the reverse strand, counting down.
ATTTAAAGGAGGATAGTCTGCAGTTGTAGGATAAAAAAAAGAAAAAAATCTCTAACTTTTTAAAATTCAATCTCATTTGTATTTTGCATTTTTTAGTTATTGCTGTTGGGTGGATCTGTCCATTGTCCAAACGCCCTCACTTATTTCTGTGCCAATTTCAATGACTTTTTTCACAAATACGTACTTTTACTGCTGAAAATGCTTTACATCAGAGCAAGAAGGATCCTGGGCTGAGGCTTTAGAGAAGCAGCGGCAGCAAAAGGAAGGACCAAAGCATTCCCTGGGCTTCCCAATGGAGAGCTGTTCTGCTGCCCGGTCTGAGCTTTGCAAGCCTTGCACCCCTCCGCATAGCCTGGGCCGGACAAAAGGTGTGCGGATGCCAAAGAGTCCTGGCAATAACTCATGGGATGGGAGAGTGAGGGAGAAGGCTTCGGGGAAACATCAGACAGGGCCTGATCTTTTTCTCTTATCCCCCTAGCATCACTGAACCACTGTGTGGTTCTGCATCATTTTACACAGACATCATTTGTGAAGGGAGAAAGCAAAAAAAAAAGTGGTTTACTTACCAACTCTGACAGGCGATGCCACCCAGTATAGCCAGGCCTTTCCTGACCGAGACGGAGGATTTGGAGGGCACCTCAAAGCAAAGAGCTCAGGAGTAGCTGAACTGGATTTCCATGGCCCACGAATTGTCGTGCCATCCAGGATAAGAAAAGAAAATTAAGCAGCACCCTGAAAACTACTTGAATGGGTCATTATGCAAAACCACTGGACACCAGCACTTGCTCCAAAATGGTGAGATTAGAAAGATTATTACAAGTACGCAGATGTGACCACATTTGATTTCCAGCTGAAACAAGGTTATGAGTCCCAATGGGTCAATCGAGAAGGGAGCCGGGCTGGGCCTCCTCTACGAACGTTCTCCATCCAAAACTGCAGTATCAACGAGATCCTCTGAAAAATGCAAATCCTACATCAAAATTCAAGCCAATATTAAAGGAAAGATATTACAAGATCGAAAACTGTGCTATCCAGAGGTATTAAGATGTTGGAACTAAACCTGCCTTATTCCCACTAGTGGTTGCATTTTAAGGAAACCTTTTAAAAGGATTATCTTCAGGAACTCTCTTTCAACAGCCTTTCCTTTAAGAGTTCTTCATGGTGATGGTCTTATTAATTATGCTATGTGATATGATTATGTATTTATTCAGGTATGGGTTCCGAACACAAAATAGGGCTAACATTTGTAAGCGACACTTACAATATGGAGGCTGGTAACTCCAGTCTTTGATCTGGTTTTCATTTTTATAGTGAATCTGTGCAGGGCAGGGTTCCACAAGACAGCTCATATCTACGTTGTCACCAGATTGTTTGATCTCAGGGTGATTGGCTGATCGTTTTATTTATACATGGATTTTTTTTTAAAAGACTGGCAAGGACCCCCAGAGTGCTGGCTGGGCTCTTTTAACAGACAGCAGTAAGAAAAATTATATGCGGATCTATACCAATACCTAGCTGAAGATAAAGATATGTAATTTTATCTGTATAATAGGTATTTCTATATCTATCTATCTGTCTATCTATTTACCTATTTTTATAATAAAAATGTAACTTCTTAAACAGCTTTACTCCAGCATTTAGACCAGAAAAGCAAGTTATTTTGCGTTTCTCCACTTTCCGCCTCTGTGAAGGTCTCTGGGAAATGACTGATGGTTTAACAGCCTCCTTCTCAGGGCATGCAGTCTCATCTGCCTCGTAACTATTCCTGCGAGTAAAGAGCATCGCATGGAGACCACAGGGGAGAACAAGTCATCTCCAGCTGGATACAGTCCCACCTAACACACAAGAGGCAGCAGAAACTGGGAAGAGCTGGTCCAGGGTGGATTTGTTTTAATACTTGAACACACTGCCCACACTGAGAGAGGTTTGCTCTTTGGTCACTATTCACATGAGGGAAATTGTACCTCAAGTCCAAGTGCCTTCCTAAATGCAAAAAAATATAGAGAGGTGGCCCTTAGGTTTTAAAGGTCTGAGGAAACTAGTCTAATTCCTGCCTTGCCTCCTGGTTTCTGCAGGCTCCCTCTCTGTGTGTACATATAGGAGTGCGTATCAGTGTGCACACACCAATACGAGTGTGTACCATATACAGGTGTATGTGCCTGAACATTCATACAGGACACGCATTATGAATTTAAGAAAATTTTCTATATTTAAATATAGACATTCTGCTCCAGTTCAGAGAGACGGTGTCTTTGTATGTGCATGTTTGTGGGCATCATATATATTGTGCATATATACACATATATATATACAGCATACGTATGTTGAATATACATTTAAATCCATGTCCTTACACTTATGATGTATGAATGCTGTAAATATCTGTACAATATGTGTATATTTTATTTTATAGGCGCACACATAGAGAGAGAATAAATTGTCTGTATAACATAAACATAGAGACACAGTACATACATGTTGAGCATACAAACTCCGCTGTATATATATATATATAAACACATGTAGACATATATATAACACCTATATTGCATATATTACTTATAGATACATACACATTTTTTCCAAACTAAAACATTATTTCATATTGCTAATTTACTCGAAATCTATAACATAAAATGGGAGCTGGGGGCGGGGGGGAGGAGAAGGGAAACTTCTCTTTACTTACTTCAGCTGAATCTCTTATTACTATTTTTTTTTAAGGAAACTTCATTGTATATTCTAGAAAAGTATATTGGTGGGGTAGGTTTACCAGAGGCAGAGAGAATGTGCAGGGAGTGAGAAAGTGAATTGATGGATGGATGGTTAAATGAATATAAATGAACTGATACCTTTACAGGAAAATAACATTTCTTTTCTTTTTTTATTCTATAGATCAGTGGGTTTTGTATCTGTAATTCTTTCATATCAGCAAAGAGGAAATAAACTCCCATGTAAATCATTTTCCCCCCATCTGGAAGCATATTAAAAGCATGCCATTTTTTTTTCTTTTAAGCAGAGCCTTTTTTCCCCCTATTTGCTTATCGGTTCATCCACCATTACATTTTAAATGAAATTGCAAGACCCCCCTCTCCTCCCCCCAAATTCCGGGCTGATGTCGGAAAGAGGGAATCAGCCTCTCCCATGCTTTAGAATAACTGACCTAGATTCAATTACAGATAGACCCGGCGGAGAGGACGGCACCTCGCCGCCTTCTCAGGGGTCTCTTAAAAAAAAGCAAAAATATACCCCCAAAATAGGAGAGAAACAACAAAAAAAAGAGGGAGGGGAAATAAGCAGGCACCCGCCCCGCTCCGAGGCGCACAAACGCTGCGGGCGCCCGGGGGCCCCTCGCCCGCC